>NC_091569.1:38304644-38309644 GCF_042767895.1 Penaeus vannamei | reverse complement strand
AGATGTATGGATGCCACTGAAAACGTTTGTTTACATATTCTTATCTTCTGAAGACGTATCAATATAGCATATGTTAGTGTTATAACAGACAGAGTAAATCATAATAATCATTTGTAGATAGTTTATTTCGTTAGATGTTAAATTTCATTGGGGAAAAGGCAATATGTAGATATATCGATATCCTCACCATATTATGATATCCATTGCTAAGATCTACATTATCATATGCGACCTGTTTATTGTCATTTGTATATGGAATAAAATGCTAATGGTTAAAAATGTTTCTATGTCCATCGTATATTTTGCACACACTAAATAGAGGAATGAATTCAATCCGCCCCACAAGCCTTAAAACCATTATGCTACCCACATTAAATTTAGGTAACTTTTTTTCGAAATTTCCTCTAAATTAAAATTCTCGAGTGGTGGAGATTGGTAACGTTGGTTAAGTTTCATGGTTATGTCGTGGGATAAGAATTTTTAAATGATTGTGTACCAATGACTATTGCGATAATAGACGTTGAAATCACATGGAAATAAACACAGTACAGTAAATCTAGAAAGAAAATATCTTAACATTTAGTATAAGAAAATTTCGTTACTCACACAGACACACACACACACACATATGTATACACACACACACACACACACACACACATATGTATACACACACACACACACACACACACACACACACACACACACACACACACACACACACACACACACACACACACACACACACACACACACACACACATACACACACACACACACACACACATATATATATATATATATATATATATATATATATATATATATATATATATATATATAAACATTTTCTTTAACACGTTTACGTTAGCGACAGAGAATTTTGTACAAATGAATTACCAGCCGTCGAGAGTAGCAACATGTTAGGGACATGTTGGGCTCTGGTTACAACAGGAATTCCAGTCGTGGGAAGAGAACTCCAGAACAGAGGTATTTCTCTCGGTTCCACTCGATAGTTGAAACTTGAACAAAGGAAGCACCGTTGTTAGATGAGGTGAGAGGAATGGTACCTTATACCTTGTACCTTGCACACAGAAAAAAATATGTACATGTGTGTGTGTTTGTGTGTGCGTGCGTGTGTGTGTGTGCGTGTGTGTGTGTGTGTGTTTGTGTGTTCGTGTGTGTGTGTTCGTGTGTGTGTGTGTGTGTGTGTGTGTGTGTGTGCGTGTGTGTGTGTGCGTGTGTGTGTGTGTGTGTGTGTGTGTGTGTGTGTGCGTGTGTGTGTGTGTGTGTGTGTGTGTGTGTGTGTGTGTGCTTTATGAAAGTTTTGCCATTCTCTTAATCATAAGAAATATTAGTTATAAGAAATCTTGTGTAATACCTACAAATGAATATCAGATTATTATAATTTTTGTTTCGTGTTTCAGCGGTTGATATTCTTTTTTTTTTTTATCAACTTTTCTTCTTTTCTTTAATCTCTGTGTTGTTATATTCTTTGTCTTAAATAACCTTTAATTATTAATTCTTATACAACATTGTAACGATTCGAACGCTATAGTATTCAATAAACTTGTTCATAATGACTTTCCCAAAGAAATCATGAATGCAAATCTTTTGATAATCATCCTTTATCGTATTGTTATTCTAATTATTTTCATTATCCTTTCTATTGTCATTATTATTATTATCATCATCATCATCACTATCATCATCACCATCATAATTATTATCATCATTATTTTAATTATTATTACTACTATTATCATTAATATTGGTATTGTCGTTATTACTGTTATTACTATTATTATCATTATTGTTACCTTTATCATCATTATTTTTAATTTTACTATCTTTATTATCATAATAATAATAATAATAATAATAATAATAGTTGTAATAATTATTATTATTTTTGTTATTATTGTAATAATAATAATTATTATGATTATTGTAATGATAATCTTTATTATTATTATTATTATCATTATCATCTTTATCATTATCTTTGTTATTACTATTATTATTATCATTATTATCGTTATTATTATCATTGCTATTACTATCAGTACCATTACTGTTATTGTCACTATTATTATCATCATTATCTTTACAATATTGTAAAGATAAGGATTATCATTATCATGATTTTCACCATTATTATGATTGTTATTATCATGATTGTTATCATTCCAAATATTGTTATTATTATCATTATTATCACTTTCTACCCGTAATTGAAATAACCCCCTCCCCACCCTCCCCCCTCACCCTATCCTATAATCGTTCGACTCCCCTTTTCCTTCCCTCTCCTTCTCTTTTTTACCCATTTTTTCTACCCCTCTGTCCCCTATCCATTGCCTGCTCCCCTCCCCACTATCCTCTACCCTCCCCTCTCTCCAACCATATGCCTCCCCCTACCGCCCCCCTCTCTCCTAGCTTCTTTCTAATCCATAGTTCTTCTTCTCCTCCTCTTCCTTTTTCTCCTCCGACCTCCTTCCTCCTCCTCTTCTTTTTCTCCTCCACCTTCTCCTTCTCCTCTTCCTTCTTCTCCTCTACCTCCTCCTCCTCTTCCTTCTCCTTTTCCTCCACCTCCTCCCTCTTCTCCTCCACCTCCTCCTCCTCCTCTTCCTTCTTCTCCTCCACCTCCACCTCCTCTTCCTCCTTCTCCTCCTCCTTCCCCTCCTCCTCCTCCTCCTCCTTCTCCTCCACCACCTCCTCCTTCTCCTCCTCCTCCACCTCCTTCTCCTCCTCCTCCTCTCTGCCCCCTCTTTAACACCTTCCCCACCAAACACCCGAGAGAGAATCATATAACCAATTCCCTTTTTTTTGTCTTCTTCCAGGTAAGATCCTTCGGCTGGAAAAGAGATCGAACTCGCAATTAAAAGTCTCCAGGTAAAGTATTTTCTCGATTGCTTGACCCGCATTTACTCTGTTTCCATGTAAAGTATATTCTTGATTATTTGACCCGTATATACTATGTCGATCCCAGGTAAAGTATTTTCTCGATTACTTGACCCGTATTTACTCTGTCGTTTCCAGGTAAAGTATTTTCTCGATTACTTGACCCGTATTTACTCTGTCGATCCTAGGTAAAGTATTTTCTCGATTACTTGACTCGTATTTACTCTGTCGTTTCCAGGTAAAGTATTTTCTCGATTACTTGACCTGTATTTATCCTGTCGATCCCAGATAAAAAATATTCTCGATTACCTGACCCGCATTTACTCTGTCGTTTCCAGGTAAAGCATCTTCTCGATTACTTAACCCGTATTTACCGCCGTCGTTTCCAGGTAAAGTATATTCTTGATTCCTTGACCCGTATTTATCCTGTCGATCCCAGATAAAAAATATTCTCGGTTACATGACCCGCATTTACTGTCGATACCAGGTAAAGCATTTTCTCGATTACCTGACCCGTATTTACTCTGTCGTTTCCAGATTAAGTATATTCTTAATTACTTGACCCGTATTTATCCTGTCGATCCCAGATAAAAAATATTCTCGGTTACCTGACCCGCATTTACTCTGACGTTTCCAGGTAAATTATTTTCTCGATTACTTGACCCGTATTTACTCTGTCGATCCTAAGTAAAGTATTTTCTCGATTACTTGACCCGTATTTACTCTGTCGTTTCCAGCTAAAGTATATTCTTAATTACTTGACCCGTATATACTCTGTCGTTTCCAGGTAAAGTATATTCTCGATTCCTTGACCCGTATTTATCCTGTCGATCCCAGATAAAAAAAATATTCTCGATTACATGACCCGCATTTACTCTATCGTTTCCAGGTAAAGCATTTTCTCGATTACTTGACCCGTATTTACTCTGTCGATCCTAAGTAAAGTATTTTCTCGATTACTTGACCCGTATTTACTCTGTCGATCCTAAGTAAAGTATTTTCTCGATTACTTGACCCGTATTTACTCTGTCGATCCTAAGTAAAGTATTTTCTCGATTACTTGACCCGTATTTACTCTGTCGATCCCAGGTAATGTATATTCTCGATTACTTGACCCGTATTTACTCTGTCGATCCCAGGTAAAGCATTTTCTCGATTACTTGACCCGTATTTACTCTTTCGATCCCAGGTAAAGTATTTTCTCGATTACTTGACCTGTATTTATCCTGTCGATCCCAGATAAAAAAATATTCTCGATTACTTGACCCGTATTTACTCTGTCGTTTCCAGGTAAAGTATTTTCTCGATTACTTGACCCGTATTTACTCTGTCGATCCCAGGTAAAGTATTTTCTCGATTACTTGACCCGTATTTACTCTGTCGTTTCCAGGTAAAGTATTTTCTCGATTACTTGACCCGTATATACTCTGTTGTTTCCAGGTAAAGTATATTCTTGATTACTTGACCTGTATTTATCCTGTCGATCCCAGATAAAAAATATTCTCGGTTACATGACCCGCATTTACCCTGTCGTTTCCAGGTAAAGCATTTTCTCGATTACCTGACCCGTATTTACCGACGTCGTTTCCAGCTAAAGTATATTCTTAATTACTTGACCCGTATTTATCCTGTCGATCCTAGATAAAAAATATTCTCGATTACATGACCCGCATTTACTCTATCGTTTCCAGGTAAAGCATTTTCTCGATTACCTGACCCGTATTTACCGCCGTCGTTTCCTCCCGTGCGTCTGGGGTCCCTCGGTGCCTGGTACTTTCACGCCAAGGAATCATCTGTATTCTAATTCCAGGTTACGTTATCTTTGCAAATGGGGCGTGACATGGGCGTGGGGGATTCGCGACATTCTATTTCTCGACTTGCTTATTTGTTCGTTTGTTTAGTAAGATTGTTATTGTTGTTATTGGTGTCTCTTTTTTGTTATCTTCTTGATTGTTATTGTTATTATATTTATTTCTCTTATGATAATGGTAATAACTATAATAATGATAATGATAATATCTGTCATTATTATTGTTATTGTTATAATCATTATCAATATAATTAGTGTCATTATCATTATCTGATTATTATCCGATTAT
>NC_091569.1:38284644-38287144 GCF_042767895.1 Penaeus vannamei | reverse complement strand
TATCATCCTTCTGTCTCTCTCTCTATTTCTCGCTCTCTGTCTCACAGTTTGCTGTCCCCTTCTCTCCATCTCTCACTCTCACTCTCACTCTCTCTCTCACTCTCTCTCTCTCTCACTCACTCTCTCACACACTCACTCACTCTCTCTCTCTCTCTCTCTCTCTCTCTCCCCCTCTCACTCACTCACTCACACTCTCCCTCTCTCTCACCCTTTCCTTCCCTCTCCTACTTTCCATACCTCTCCTTCTTCTCTCTCTCCCCCTCCATCCCTCCCTTCTGCCTCAGAACCACCAGTACGTCACTCCTTATACAGAAAAAGCCTTCCTCTCGAAACGGAGGTTCCTCATTATCATATATATCACGTACAGACAAAGAGGATCGCTTTCATCAGAATCCTTTAACACAGGGATGGAATTAGGGAAAAAGAAGGAGAGAGAAATAAGAGAGAAATAAGAAAGAGAGGAAGCAAGGAGTTCTTTAATAAAGGATGGAATTAGAGAGAAAAAAGAGAGAAATAAGACAGAGAAGGCAGAGAGAAATGCATGGAGTCCTTTAACACAGGGATGGAATTAGGGAAAAAGAAGGAGAGAGAAATAAGAGAGAAATAAGAAAGAGAGATATGGAAGGAGTTCTTTAATAAAGGATGGAATTAGAGAGAGAAAAAGAGAGAGAGTTCTTTAACACAGAATGGAATTAGGGAAAAAGAAGGAGAGAAAAAAAATAAGAGAAATAAGAGAGAAATGCCTGGAGGTCTTTAATAAAGGATGGAATTAGAGAGAAAAAAGAGAGAAATAAGACAGAGAGTCTCTTAACACAGGGATGGAATTAGGGAAAAATAAGGAGAGAAAAATAAGAGAGAAATAAGAAAGAGAGATATGCTAGGGGTTCTTTAATACAGGATGGAATTAGAGAGAGAAAAAGAGAGAGAGTTCTTTAACACAGGGATGGAATTAGGGAAAAAGAAGGGGAAAAGAAGAGAGAAATAAGACAGAGAGAAATACATGGAGTCTCTTAACACAGGGTGGAATTAGGGAAAAAGAAGGAGAGAAATAAGAGAGAAATAAGACAGAGAGAAATGCCTGGAGTTTTTTAATAAAGGATGGAATTAGAGAGAAAAAAGAGAGAGAAATGCATGGAGTCTCTTAACACAGGATGGAATTAGGGAAAAAGAAGGAGAGAGAAAAAAAGAGAGAAATAAGAGAGAAAAAAGACAGAGAGAAATGCCTGGAGTTCTTTGATAAAGGATGGAATTAGAGAGAAAAAAGAGAGAGTTCTTTAACAAGGATGGAATTAGGGAAAAAGAAGGAGAGAAAAAAATGAGAGAAATAAGAGAGAAATAAGAAATGCCTGAAGTTCTTTAATAAAGGATGGAATTAGAAAAAAGAGAGAAAGAAGACAGAGAGAAATAACTGGAGTCCTTTAACACTGGATGGAATTAGGGAAAAAGAAGGAGAGAAAAAAAGAGAGAAATAAGACAGAGAGAAATGCTTGGAGTTCTTTAATAAAGGATGGAATTAGAGAGAAAAAAGAGAGAGTTCTTTAACAAGGATGGAATTAGGGAAAAAGAAGGAGAGAAAAAAATGAGAGAAATAAGAGAGAAATAAGAAATGCCTGAAGTTCTTTAATAAAGGATGAAATTAGAAAGAAAAAAGAGAGAAATGCAAGGAGTCTCTTAATACAGGATGGAATTAGGGAAAAGTAGGGGAGAAATAAGAGAGAAATAAGACAGAGAGAAATGCCTGAAGTTCTTTAATAAAGGATGGAATTAGAGAGAAAAAAGAGAGAAATGCAAGGGGTCTCTTAACACAGGATGGAATTAGGAAAAAAAAGAAGGAGAAAAAAAAGAGAGAAATAAGAAAGAGAGATATGCAAGGAGTTCTTTAATAAAGGATGGAATTAGAGAGAAAAAAGAGAGAATCCTTTAACACAGGATGGAATTAGGGAAAAGAAGGAGAGAAAAAAAAGAGAGAAATAAGACAGAGAGAAATGCCTGGAGTTCTTTAACACAGGATGGAATTAGGGAAAAAAGAAGGAGAGAAAAAAGAGAGAAATAAGAAAGAGAGAAATGCCTGGAGTTCTTTAATAAAGGATGGAATTAGAGAGAAAAAAGAGAGAAATAAGACAGAGAGAAATGCATGGAGTCTCTTAACACAGGATGGAATTAGGAAAAGAGAAAGATAGAGAAAAAGAAAGGAAAATAAAACAGAGAAATGGCTAGAATCATTTAACACAGGGTGGAATTAGGAAAAAAGGAGAGAAAAAAGAAATAGATAAAACAGAAATCCCTGGGGTCCCTTAAGACAGGAAGGAATTAGGAAAAAAGAAAGAGAGAGAAAAAAGAGAGAAATAAAACAAAGAAATCCTTGAAGTCCTTTAATAAATGATGGGATTAGGAAAAAAGAGAGAAATAAAACAGAGAAATGACTGGAGTTAGGAATTAGGAAAAAATAAGGAGAGAAAAAAAGAAAGAAATAAAACAGAGAAATGACTGGAGTTAGGAA
>NC_091569.1:38249644-38252144 GCF_042767895.1 Penaeus vannamei | reverse complement strand
GCTATCAATATCATCCTTTTCCTGACCATCAGTTCCTTCCTCCAGCACTTCCTTAAGGCGCTTCATACCACAGACAAATGGCCAGAAACATCTTCACTTTCTATAAAACGGACAAGAATTTTCCTTTGCAAAATCCACAAAATTCTTTGATAATGATCCAATCTGTACCTGAAGAGGCTTAACTTTGCAGAAATATTTATTTTCCGAGTGAATACTTGCCAAGTTTCCTCTCCTGGTCGATATTACATAGAGAATATCGGAGAGAGAGAAAGAGGGAGATAGGGAAAGAGAAAGAGAGAGAGAGAGAGAGAGAGAGAGAGAGAGAGAGAGAGAGAGAGAGAGAGAGAGAGAGAGAGAGAGAGAGAGAGAGAGAGAGAGAGAGAGAGAGAGAAAGAGAGAGGAAGAGATAGAGAGAGAGGCAGAAAAACAGAGATAGATAGATAGATAGAGAGAGAGAGAGAAAGAGAGAAAGAGAGGGTGGGGAGGGGGGAAAGGAAGGAGAGAGAGAGAGAAAGTGAGAAAGAGGAAGGAAGAGAGGAAGAGTAGAAGAGAGCTGGATAGAAAGAAACTGACTCATAGATCTATAGAAAGAAAGAGAAAAAATAATAAATCGACATCAAAGTAATGAAAGAGAAACTAATCTAACTAGAGAAACACTGGGACATAGACAAAGAGGAAGAAATAAATACACATGTTATGAATTAATCGTCGGAAGAGTATACGAATAATCAGGTAAAATAGGGGAAAAAATAGAGAAAAAAAAAATAGCCCAGAAGAAAAAAAATCCTGATGCTATCTACAAATAAATTGATGACACTGAGAAAATTGACAGAAATTGCCCAGTTTTCTCAGAAAATATATAGAGAATAATATTTTAAATATTTTAAATATTTAATATTTAAATAATATTAAAAAATATTTTACCCAGAAAATATATAGAAAAAAATAGCACAGAAGAAAAAAAAATCCTGATGCTAGCTACAAATATATTGATGTCACTGAGAAAATTAACCGAAATTACTAAGTTTTCCTTAAGCACATAGATGTATATGTATATGTATATGTACACTTGAGGTATATGACAAGGTCTACAGAAAGAATTTAGTTATTGAACCCAAACTTGAAGACATTCCAATTCTGATGGTAACTGCTTTTGTATAATAACTGTCTTCTAATGAGACAACTGAAGAAACTGCAATTTTGATGATGTTTGGGGCAAAATTTGATATATTAGGCTAAATTTGATGATATCTGAGGCTTAATTTGATGGTATCTGAAGATAAATTTGATATTAATCGAGGCTACATGTGATTAATTTGATAAAAAATTGAAGCTAAATCTGATGAAAACTGAAGCTAAATTTGATAAAAAAAACTGAGACTATTGATGACAACTAAGGCTGAATTTAATGAAAACTGAAGCTAAATTTGATGAAAACTGAAGGTAAATTTGATGAAAACTGAAGCTAGATTTGATGAAAACTGAAGCTAAATTTGATGAAAACTGAAGCTAAATTTGATGAAAACTGAAGCTAAATTTGATGAAAACTGAAGCTAAATTTGATGAAAACTGAAGGTAAATTTGATGAAAACTGAAGCTAGATTTGATGAAAACTGAAGCTAAATTTGATGAAAACTGAAGCTAAATTTGATGAAAACTGAAGCTAAATTTGATGAAAACTGAAGCTAGATTTGATGAAAACTGAAGCTAAATTTGATGAAAACTGAAGGTAAATTTGATGAAAACTGAAGGTAAATTTGATGAAAACTGAAGCTAAATTTGATGAAAACTGAAGCTAAATTTGATGAAAACTGAAGGTAAATTTGATGAAAACTGAAGGTAAATTTGATGAAAACTGAAGGTAAATTTGATGAAAACTGAAGGTAAATTTGATGAAAACTGAAGGTAAATTTGATGAAAACTGAAGGTAAATTTGATGAAAACTGAAGCTAAATTTGATGAAAACTGAAGCTGAATTTAATGAAAACTGAAGCTAAATTTGATGAAAACTGAAGCTGAATTTAATGAAAACTGAAGCTAAATTTAATGAAAACTGAAGGTAAATTTAATGAAAACTGAAGCTATATTTGATTACAATTGAACCTAAAACTGACAATAACTGAAGCTAAATAAAACCCATCTTCTCAGTAGGAAATCGGAGATAAAATCACGTCTGGGTGTAAAAATTAGCCCTACCAATGGTTTCAGAAATACCTACAGCTCCAGATTAAAGAATTGCCGGATTTTTTAATAAATAGATATTAAATGTGTGGCCGATTTTTAAATAAATAAATATTAATTGTGTGGCCGATTTTTTAATAAATAAATATTGTGTGGCTGATTTTTTAATGAATAAATGTTAATTGTGTGGCTGATTTATTAATAAATAAATATTAACTGTGTGGCCGAGTTTTAAATAAATAAATATTAATTGTGTGGCCGATTTTTTAAATAAATAAATATTAATTGTGTGGCCGATTTTTTAATAAATAAATATTAA
>NC_091569.1:38227144-38237144 GCF_042767895.1 Penaeus vannamei | reverse complement strand
AAATTGTCAAAAAATTGACGGAAAAAGTGCCAGTGTGACAGCACCTTTAGATGGAGGGCCTATGCTATTAGATTATATTAAAGGATTGTGCTTTATAGTATATATAAGTCTAGTGTGTGAAAGGAGTAATGTTAATGAGATCGGGAAAAAAGTCTGTCTGTCTGTCTCCGTCTCTCTGTCTCTATTTCTTTCTTTCTTTCTTGCTCTCTCTCTCTCTTTCTTTCTTTCTTTCTTTCTTTCTTGCTCTCTCTCTCTCTCTCTCTTACTCTCTCTCTCTCTCCCTTTCTACCTATCTCTTTCTCTCTCTCTCACTCTCACTCTCTCTCTCTCTCTCTCTCTCTCTCTCTATCTATCTATCTATCTCTCGCTCTCTCTCTCACTTTCTCTCACTCTCTCTCTCTCTCTCTCTCTCTCTATCTCTCTCTCTCGCGCTGCCTCTCTTTCTTTCTCTCTCTCTCTCTCGCTTTCGCTCTGTCGCTCTCTCTCTCTCTCTCTCTCTCTCTCTCTCTCTCTCTCTCTCTCTCTCTCTCTCTCCCTCTCCCTCTCTCTCTCTGTCTCTCCCTCTCCCTCTCCCTCTCTCTCTACCTACCTACCTACCTATCTATGTATCCCAACGTCTCTCTCCCTCTTCCCCCTCTCGCACCAAAGCAAGAAAGAAAACGAATAACCAAAATCACTCTCTCAATCCAACCAGGAGCGATATACAACACACATCAGAAGGGGAAAAGCCTCAATGCACGCGAGCTTTGAATAAAACACCAAAAGGCAGGACATTCCCGACACGGGCATATACCAGCTGATGCACTGACATCCACGCTGATGACATTCACTCTGACAAGAAGATTAATAAAAGTTTAATTTCGCGACTGACGTCAGGTAGGGGGGGGGGGCATGTACGAGGGAGGGGAGGAAAGGGAGGAAAGGGAGGGAGGAGGAGGGAGGTACGTGTAAATGATTATGATGAGAGGTGGGGATGGGGGTAGGGGGAGGATGGGAGGTGGGGAGGGGACAGGGAGAGGAAGGGAGACAGGGAGAGGGGGTAGGAGGAGAAGGGGAAGGGGAAGAGGAGGGGACAGGGATAGGAGAGAGGAGGGGAAGGGGAAGAGGAGGGGACAGGGATAGGGAGAGGAGGGGAAGGGAAACAGAGGTGGAGAAGGGGATAGGAGGAAGACGGGAGAGAGAGAGAGGAGGACAGAGGAAGAGGACGGGGAGAGAGAGAAGAGGGGAGGTGGTTAGTGAAAGGGAAAGGGGAATGGGGAGGGGTTACACGATAAGGGGGAGGGGGTAGATAACACGATAGGAGAGGAGGGTTAGATAATAGGGATGAGCGGAGTGGAGGGGGTGCAGACAATAGGAATGGGGGGGAAGGGGGAAGGGGGAAGGGGGAGGGGGTGTATGTGATATCGCAGCATATAACCCTCCGACAAACTGTATTTGCTTTCAGGTTGTCGGTGTATCTGACTAAATGCTCTCTGTGTCCAGATTACAGTGTCAATTTCCCTCCAATTGGTGAATCTTTATTGCCCTGGGTTATTTGTCTGTCTGTCTGTTTGTCTTTTTTCTTTCTCTCTCTCTCATTCTTTGCCTCTCGCTTTCTATTTCTCTCTCTCTCATTCTTTGCCTCTTTCTCTCTCTCTCTCTTTCTTTACCTCTCTCTCTCTCTCTCTCTCTCTCTCTCTCTCTCTCTTTCTTTCTCCCTCTATCTCTCTCTCTCTCTCTCTCTCTCTCTCTCTCTCTCTCTCTCTCTCTCTCTCTTTCTCCCCCCCCCCTCTCTCTCTCTCTTTCTCTCTCTCTCTCTCTCTCTCTCTCTCTCTCTCTCTCTCTCTCTCTCTCTCTCTCTCTCTCTCTCTCTCTCTCTCTCTCTCTCTCTCTCTCTCTCTCTCTCTCTCTCTCTCTCTCTCTCTCTCTCTCTCTCTCTCTCTCTCTTCCCCCCCTCTCTCATTCCAGTTTCTCTTATCATCTATTACTATTACTGTTCTCTCTTGTTGTAGTTTATTTTAGTTATTTTAGTTATTTTAGTATTTGAATAACGTTGTTGCGCTCTTTTCGTTTTTTATTATTATTATTATTATTATTTTTTTTTTAATTTTTACATTTGTTATCACTGTTTTACTCTTTTACTTCGATGAATCTCAGTCCTTTTATTTGTATTTTTTTATTCCTAATTTTCTCCTTTTTTCGCCTTCGTATTTAGATATCTGTTAAGTCTGTCTGTTAGAATGTTCTTTAAATAAGCCTGCACTGAATATAGATATATAAAAAAAGATTATTTCAACGTCCCGATGTAATTTAGTTATGAAAACACTAAATAAAAATATAAATTGTTTGTTTGTCTGTCTGTCTATACCTATTATATATATATATATATATATATATATATATATATATATATATATATATATATATATATATATATATATGTATGTATATGTATATGTATATATATATATATATATATATATATATATATGTATATATTAATATGTATACATATATATATATATATATATATATATATATATATATATATATATATATATATATATATATATATATATATATATATATGTATGTATATGTATATGTATATATATACTTTTTACTTTTGTCTACCCATCTGTTTACCTGTGTATCAACATATCTATCTATTTGTATGTCTGTCTATCTGTCTATCTCTCTACCTGTCTATCCATACCTGTATGTATGTATCTATCAGGCTCCCCAACTGTCTATCTGTCTAACTTTCTATAGACTCATCTAGTTACCTACATATTTTCTTGTTTAATTATATATATAATGATATATTCATATGTCTATATTTGCTCTTGTTATTTGTCTTATATTTGTATCTATATGTTATCATCTTTCTATATTCAATCTATCTATCTATCTATTCATCTTTCTATCTGTCCATCTATGTATGCATGTATGTATGTATGCATGTACGTATGTATGCATGTATGTATGTATGTATGTATGTATGTATGTATGTATGCATGTATGTTTGTATGCATGTATTCTTGTATGTATGCATGTATGGATGTATTCTTGTATGTATGTATGTATGTGTATTCGTATATCTATTGATCAATCTATCTACATCTTTCTGTACATTTCTATTATCTATCAATCTATGTTTCTATTCATTCATCCATCTGTCTGTTTATTTATCCACCTACCTCTCCATCCATTGGTCTATATATCTTTGTATCTATCTATGTCTCTTTCTGTCTAAACTATATAATTATCTTTTAATCTTTCGCTATCTATCTGTCTGTCTTTCTGTCTATCCATACGTCTATCCATCTTTCTCTTCGTTCCTGTCTATTTATCTGTCTATCCCTCTATCTCCCTATCAATTTGTCTGCGTACGTATCAATCAATCTCTTTGTCTACATATTTGTCTATCTCTATTCCTATCTATTACCCTATCTATCTACATCCCTTCTACGCCAGCACACTCTCCTCACTCCTCCTTCCTTCTCCCTCCTCCTCCCTTCCTCTCTTTCCTCCCTCTTCCTCCCTCCTCCCTTTTTCTCCTTTCCCTCTCCCCCTTCTTTCCTCTTCCTCCCTTACTCTCTTTCCTCCCTCCTCCCTCTTTCTCCCCTCTTCCCTTTTTTTTATTCCTCCCTGTTTTCGCTCGTCTTGCCTCTTTCTCCCTCCCCCTCTTTCCTCCCTCCTCCCTCTTTCTCCCTTCCCCCACCTCCCTCCTCCCTCTTTCCTCCCTTCTCCCTCTTCCCTCCCTCCTCCTTCTCCTTCATCCCTCCCTTCCCCCACCTCCTCCATCCCTCTCACCCCCCTTCCCCCTCTTTTCTCCCTCCTCCCTCCCCCTCTTTTCTCCCTCCTCCCCCCCCCCCTCTACCCTGTTTTGTGGATTCGTTTTTTAGAACCAATTAGCTGTGGATTCCTATTCATGTTGTGTATGTGATGGATTTTGTGGTTGTAAAATTGATGTGTTAGAGATTATCAGTATTTTGTTTTCATAATGGCTATTTTTTTTAATGTTTTTTTTTATGATTATTTTATTATATATTAATGATGTTCATTTTTTTTTTATAGATATGATGAGTATTTTATTATATATTAATGATGTTCATGTACGAGAAATATTATATCAGTATTTTGTTTTTCATAATGGCTATTTTCTTTAGAATGGGTGATTTTTTTTATGATAAGTATTTTATTATGTATTAATGATTTACATGTACGATAAATATTATTTTTCTTTATTATAACCTTTTGTGATTATATTGACGATATATTTTTCCTCTTGCATGAATCATTTTTCATATACGATGAATCTCATTTCACTTTATTATAATCTTTTATAAACTGTAATTAGGAATGTTTTCTATATCTATAAAGCATATTTTTTTTATTTTTTTATCTTATTTTTTTCTGTTAATGATAGCCATTACTAATATTTCAACTGAATACATATTTTTTCACATTTAGTACATTTTACATATATATTTTTTTCATAAAAATAAGATTACTTTCTTTCAAACTGTGTGTGTGTGTGTGTGTGTGTGTGTGTGTGTGCGTGCGTGCGTGTGTGTGTGTGTGTGCGCGTGCGTGTATATATATGCATATACACCCATACTTTCAACTTTATACCCATTTTTCATTTAAAAAAAAAATAAATAATAAAATAAAAAAATCAAAACATTTTCGACACATTCCTTCCACGAACATAAACCACCTTTCACACTCGACGTCGATCTCCTTCCAGACCTACAACATCGACGCCCAAGTTGGGGGTTCCTCGGCCTGTGCCACCGCCCTCATGTGTGGTGTCAAGGCGAATGTCAACACCGTGGGCCTTGACAGCACCGGCAAGTTCGAGGACTGCAAATCTTCGTATACGGCCGGTGTCTCTTCCATCATCGACTGGGCACAGAAACATGGTGAGTGTGTGTGGGGTTGGATTGTGGGTTTGTGTGTGTGCGTGTGGTGGGGGTGTGTAAGTTGGGAGTGTGTGTGTGTGAGGGGGGTGAGTGGGGGGGGGGAGAGAGAGAGAGAGAGTGTGTGTGTGTGTGTGTGTGTGTGTGTGTGTGTGTGTGTGTGTGTTTGCTTGTGGGAGTGTGTGTTTGTAGTAGGAGTGTGTGTGTGTGTGTGTGTGTGTATGAGGTGGGAATGTGTATTTGTGTTCGTGTATGTGTGTGTTTGTGTGTGCGTATAGTGTGTGCGTATAGTGTGTGTGTGTGTGTAGTTAGGAGTGTGTGTGTGTGTGTGTGTGTGCTTGTTTGTGGGAGTGTGTTTGTAGTAGGAGTGTGTGTATCTGTGATTGCAGGAGTGAGTGTGTGTGAGTTTGTAGTGGGAGTGTGTTTGTGTGAGTGTGTGTGTATGTATGTGGTGGGAATGTGTATTTGTGTTCGTGTATGTGTTTGTTTGTGTGGTCGTGTAGTGTGTGCGTATGGTGTGTGTGTGTGTGTGGTGTGTGAGTGTGTGAGTATGTGTGTGGTGTGTGAGTGTGTGAGTGTGTGTGTGTGTGTGTGTCTGTGTGTGTGTGTGTGTATGTGTGCTTGTTTGTGTGTGTGTATGTGCGTGTGTGTGTGTGTGTGTGTGACGGTAACAACAAAGGGAAGAGCAAGAAAACACACGAATACATGTATGCCCTGACGAAGCATTAACGAAAAGGCCTTCGGCATATTCGTGTGTTTTCTTGCCCTTCCCTTCGTTGTTTCTGTTGCAATCTGTTCATCACGAATTCCTCACGTGTGTGAGTGTGTGTGTGTATAGTGGGAGTGTGTATGCTCTGGGGTCTTGGGTGGAAGGGAGGGTGGGTGTTATATAGATATATATAGTTCGACAGATAGACAGATAGGTAGTAGATAGATATATAGGTAGTAGATAGATAGATAGGTAAGTAAGAACGCAGGTAAGTAGGTAGAGATAGATAGATAGATAGATAATATAAGCAGCTAGGTAGATAGACGGATCGATATATAAAGCCACAGAATGACAGACAAATACATACATACATATAAACAAACACATACGTACATACATGAACGCATTACGAGAGAACCGAAGTTTTGAGTTGCAAGCAAGAAACGACCTTTGACCTTACCGGCTTAACAGCTGATAAACTCCACTTAAACTCCACTGGATTCCACCTACTGGATTCCACCCACTGGATTCCACCCACTGGATTCCACCTACTGGATTCCACCCACTGGATTCCACCCACTGGATTCCACCCACATGGATTCCACCCACTGGATTCCACCCACTGGATTCCACCCACATGGATTCCACCCACTGGATTCCACCCACTGGATTCCACCCACTGGATTCCACCCACTGGATTCCACCCACATGGATTCCACCCACTGGATTCCACCCACATGGATTCCACCCACTGGATTCCACCCACATGGATTCCACCCACATGGATTCCACCTACTGGATTCCACCCACATGGATTCCACCCACTGGATTCCACCTACTGGATTCCACCCACATGGATTCCACCCACTGGATTCCACCCACTGGATTCCACCCACATGGATTCCACCCACATGGATTCCACCCACTGGATTCCACCCACTGGATTCCACCCACATGGATTCCACCCACTGGATTCCACCCACATGGATTCCACCCACTGGATTCCACCCACTGGATTCCACCCACTGGATTCCACCCACATGGATTCCACCCACTGGATTCCACCCACATGGATTCCACCCACTGGATTCCACCCACATGGATTCCACCCACACGGAATTCACCTACTGGATTCCACCCACTGGATTCCACCCACATGGATTCCACCCACTGGATTCCACCCACTGGATTCCACCCACTGGATTCCACCCACATGGATTCCACCCACTGGATTCCACCCACTGGATTCCACCCACTGGATTCCACCCACTGGATTCCACCCACTGGATTCCACCCACTGGATTCCACCCACATGGATTCCACCCACATGGATTCCACCCACTGGATTCCACCCACATGGATTCCACCCACTGGATTCCACCCACTGGATTCCACCCACTGGATTCCACCCACTGGATTCCACCCACATGGATTCCACCCACTGGATTCCACCCACTGGATTCCACCCACATGGATTCCACCCACTGGATTCCACCCACTGGATTCCACCCACATGGATTCCACCCACTGGATTCCACCCACTGGATTCCACCCACATGGATTCCACCCACAGGATTCCACCCACTGGATTCCACCCACTGGATTCCACCCACTGGATTCCACCCACTGGATTCCACCCACATGGATTCCACCCACTGGATTCCACCCACTGGATTCCACCCACTGGATTCCACCCACATGAATTCCACCCACTGGATTCCACCCACATGGATTCCACCCACATGAATTCCACCCACTGGATTCCACCCACATGGATTCCACCCACAGGATTCCACCCACTGGATTCCACCCACTGGATTCCACCCACTGGATTCCACCCACTGGATTCCACCCACATGGATTCCACCTACTGGATTCCACCCACTGGATTCCACCCACATGGATTCCACCCACTGGATTCCACCCACTGGATTCCACCCACATGGATTCCACCCACTGGATTCCACCCACTGGATTCCACCCACTGGATTCCACCCACTGGATTCCACCCACATGGATTCCACCCACTGGATTCCACCCACTGGATTCCACCCACATGGATTCCACCCACTGCCTGACGAGCGTTGATTGGCTCGCTTGAAGAAGGACACGAGATAAGCAGAGACAGAAATGATACCGATGAGATAGGATGGGAGGCTGTCTCGCGGCGGGTAGGTTGACGCACACATATACATGCACACACACGCACACACATATACACACGCACACATATTTACATACACACACGTACACACACACACACATATATGCATATATACACACACGCACACATACACAAATGTCTATGTATGGATGTATGAATGTATGCACATGTAGATTCACAAACACACACACACACACACACACACACACACACACACACACACACAAATATCTATGTATGGATGTATGAATGTACGCACTTGTAGAGTCATACACACACTGAGCATAAGAAAATCCAGCGAGCACCGGTAAGCCCGCCCGCCTTCCCCTGCCTCTGTTCCAACTCCATTCCCTTCTTCCTTCCTTCCCTCCCACAAATTCCACCTCCTGCTCCTCCCTCCCTCTCCTTTTCCCCTTCCTCCCCCCCTCTCCTTTTCCCCTTCCTCCCCTTCGCTCTCCTTTTCCCCTTCCTCCCTCCCTCTCCTTTTCCGCTTCCTACTTCCCTTTCCCCTCCCTCTCCTTTTCCCCTTCCTCCTTCCCTCTCCCCTTCCTCCTTTCCTCTCCCCTCCCTCTCCCCTCCCCTTCCCTCTCCCTTCCCTTCCTCCCTTCCCTCCTTCCCTCTTCCCTCCCCTCCTCCTTCCTCCTTCTTCCCTCTTCCCCTCCCTCCCTTCCCTTCCTTTCCCTCCTTCTTTCCCCCTTCCTCCTTCCCTCCTCCTCCCTCCCTCCTTCCCTCATCCTCACTACCCCTTCCCTCTCCCCTCTCCCTTCCTCCATCCTTCCTCCTTCCCCTTCCCTCCGAGTGGTTTCCTCCCTCCCTTCCCTCATTCCCTCTCCTTCCTTCCCTCCCCTCCCTTCCTCTCCCTCACCTTCCCTCCTTCCCTCTCTCCCTTCCCTCCTTCCTCATCCTCTCCTTCCCTCCTCCCCTCCTTCCCTCAACCTCACTTCCCTCTCCCCTCCCCTTCCCTCCTCCTCTCCCCTCCTCCCATCCCTCCTTCCCTCCCCTCTCCCTTCCCATCCCTCTTCCCTCCTACCCCTTCCCTCCGAGCGGTTTTCCCCTCACGCCCTGAGTTTCCAAGACGACATCAAGACGAAGGGGAAAAGGCAGGATGTTGGCACTCCAGGCACTCCAGGCACTCGGGGGCGGAGATACTCACGGGAAGAGGCGAAGGGTAGACGGCATCCTCATTTTCTTAAAAGGAATAACTCATCCTATTTATGAGTTGAGGGGAGGAGGGGAGGAGGGGAAGAGGGGGAAGAGGGAGAGGAGAGAGGGGGAGAGGGGAGAGGGGAAGAGGGGAAGAGGGAGGAGGGGGAGAGGGGAGAGGGAGAGAGGGGAGAGGGGGAGAGGTGGAGAAGGGGGAGAGGGGAGAGGGGAGAGGGGGAGAGGGAGAGGGGAGAAGGGGAGAGGGGAGGGTAAGTTGCTTGTCTGTTGAAAGAGTGGGAGGGATGGAAGGAAGGAAGGAAAGGAAAGAAGGGAGGGAAAGAGTAAGGAAGAAGAGAAAGGAAGGAAGGTAGGGAGGAGGGAAGGATGGAAGGAGGCAGGGAGAAATAAGGAAGAAGAGAAAGACAGAAGAAAGGAAGGAAGGGGGTATGGAAAAATAATAAGGAAGAGAAAGAAGGAAGGATGGTATGGAAAATGAGGAGGAATGGAAAGAAAAGAAAAAAGGTAAGGAAAGAAGGAATGAAGGAAGGAGATATTAGAAAAATTAGGAAAAGGAAGAAAAGGAAGAAAGGATGGAAAGGGTATGAAAAACTAAAGAAAAAAAAGACAGAAACAACGAAGGAAGGAAGGCAAAACAGAAGGAAGAGAAGAGTAAATAAAAGAAGGAAGGCGAGGAAGAGGGAAGGGAAGTATAAATAAGAATTGGAAGACAGGAAATAAAGGTCAAAGGGGAGGTACGAGAAGTTACGAGAAGAGGGGAAAGAGAGAACGCGAGAGAGAGGGAGAATGAAGAATGAAATGTCGACGTAGGAGATGGAAGAAGCGACGCAGAGCAGGAAGAAGGAGGATAGAAGGAGGAAGGGGGGAGGAGAAAGAAGGAAGGAGGAAGAATGGAAGAAAGAAGAAGGAATAAGAAAGGAAAAGAAGGGGGAAGAAGAAAGGAGAAAGAAGGAGGAAGGAAGAAAGAAGTAGGACGAAGAAAGAAGGGAGAAGGAAGGAGGAAAGAAGAAGGAAGAAAGTGTGTGTGTGTGTGTGAAGAAAGGAGAAAGAAGGAGGAAGAAG
>NC_091569.1:38214644-38222144 GCF_042767895.1 Penaeus vannamei | reverse complement strand
AGATATTATGCTTTGAAATTATTGCATAAAAGTGTTGCATAATTAATTTTTTTGGAGTATTAGTCTCCCTCAAGAGAGAGAGAGAGAGAGGGGGGGAGGGAGGGAGAGGAGAGAGAGAGAGAGAGAGAGAGAGAGAGTGAGAGAGAGAGAGAGAGAGAGAGAGAGAGAGAGAGAGAGAGACAGACAGACAGACAAAGAGACAGACAGAGACAGACAGACAGAGACAGACAGAGACAGAGACAGACAGAAACAGACAGAGAGAGACAGAAAAAAGAGAGAAAGAGAAAAAAAAGACAGACAGACAGACAGAAAGACAGACAGATCACAACCAACGTCACAGCTACCGTCAGGCGGGGATTACAGAAGGCAAGTCAACTCTCCTCAGGCTTTTCCACTTCTTGTTCTACGCTTAATAAAAGGTTCAAGGGGAACGGAGAGTTAAGAGAGAGGTAGAGAGGTTATAGATAGGAGGATAAAGAAGGGAGAGAGATGGAGGGAGGAAGAGAGAATAAGAGAGGGAGGGAGGAAGATGGATAAAGAGAGGAAGGGAGGAAGAGAGAGAAAGAGAGGGAGGGAGGAAGATAGATAAAGAGAGGGAGGAAGAGAGAGAAAGAGAGGGAGGGAAGAAGAGAGAGAAAGAGAGGGATGGAAGAAGAGAGAGAAAGAGAGGGAGGAGAGAGGGAAAGAGAAAAGAGAGGGAGGGAGGAAGAGGAGAGAAAGAGAGGGAGGGAGAGAGGGAAAGAGAAAAGAGAGAGGGAGGGAGGAAGAGAGAGAAAGAGAGGGGGGAGGGAAGAAGAGAGAGAAACAGAGGGAGAGAGAGAAAGAGAGGGAGGGAGGAAGAGAGATAAAAGAGAGAAAGAGGGAGAGGGAAAGAGAGAGGGAGGGAGGAAGAGAGAGAAAGAGAGGAAGGGAGGAAGAGAGAGAAAGAGAGGGAGGGAGGAAGAGAGAGAAAGAGAGAAAGAGAGGGAAAGAGATAGATAAACAGATGACTATATGAAGAGATAAATAGACAGATACACAAACAGGCTGGCGGACTAGATAGGTAAGTAGGTAAGTAGAAAGAGAGACATTTCACTCTTAACAAATATTTCCATTCTTTCCCTATTCCTCGATACCACCGGAACTGTCTCCTTTCCCTAATTCCGTCGTTGTATCAGTGAACCAAAACGAATAGGTAAATAACTGTTCCCTAACAACAAGGCAACATGGCGGGTTGTTCTCGTCACAAATTTCTCAACTTTTCCTCCTCTCTGTGTTTGGAGGGAGAGCATGTAGAGGTTTTAATTATCTCAATTTAATACGCATGGATGTCGTAATTATTATAAATTGCATAGATTAAGCATGACAATAAATAAAATTAAAATACGATTGTTCATACCAGCACGATCGGACGAGAAACTTCCCCTCCATTGAATTGTTCACATTGGAACAAAAACTATTCATAGGTAATCATTATAATTTACTCTGTTTGTTATAACACTACATTTTGATCTACTGATATACCCGTAGACATATAAAGATATGTGAACAAATGTTTCAGTGTAGTACAAAAATCTTTTGAATTAGAAGCAATGTCGAATAAATAACGATCTCCACACACACACACACGCGCGCGCGCTCACCCACCCACCCACACACACACACACACACACACACACACACACACACACACACACACACACACACACACACACACACACACAACAACAACAACAACATACACACACACACACACACACACACACACACACACACACACACACACACACACACACACACACACACACACACACACACACACACACACACACACACACACACACACACACGCACCCACACATACGTACATACATACATGCATACATAGATACATAAATATAAGTATGTATGTATATATTTACACAAATGATATCATATTCAACCAAATTTTTTAAAAATGTAATTGACAAATAAAAGAAAAAGAGTAAATAAGAACTTTCTGAACAACACGTGACGTAAACCAATAAATCTACTATATATGTAAAGACCAATTAAAAGCTCCATTTCACCCGGAATATTGACAGGGTTGTAATCAAGCTGTGTGATTTGATTCTTCCTCTTAATTGGCATTCTAGTGTTGGCACTGATTGGCATCTTCGTTCTACTCTCAACTGTAAACATTATCAAGATGATGACGTCACTGAATTTTAACGATAAGAGGCTAATTAGCTCTTGGGTGATTTGATCTTAATATGCTCTCTCTGGCCCTTTTCCATTTCTCTCTCTTTCTCTATCGCTTTCTCTCTCTCTGTCTGTCTCTTTTCTCTCTCTCTCTCTCTCTTTCTCTCTCTCTCTGTCTCTCTGTCTTTCTCTCTCTCTCTCTCTCTTTCTCTCTGTCTCTCTGTCTGTCTCTCTCTCTCCCTCTCTCTCTCTCTCTCTCTCTCTCTCTCTCTCTCTCTCTCTCTCTCTCTCTATCTCTCTCTCTCTCTCTCTCTATCTATCTATCTATCAATATCTCTCGTTAATTCCGATTTGAATTTTGATGTATAGTGCGTTCGCGCGCGTGTGTGTGTGTATGTGTGTGTGTGTGTGTGTGTGTGTGTGTGTGTGTGTGTGTGTGTGTGTGTGTGTGTGTGTGTGTGTGTGTGTGTGTGTGTGTGTGTGACTGTGTATGCGTTTTTTTTTGTGTGTGTGTGTGTCCGTTTGCCTGTTCATGTGCGTATGTGTGGAATTCACGTCGAACAACAGGAACAACGAACAGAAGAACAAGAAAACACATGAACATGCAGGCCTTTTGTTCATGCTGTCCCACCTCCGACGCAAGACCGAGAAGATCATGAACAAAGCGAGTGGGAACGACACGCAGAACAAGTCTCGCAGCGTGAACATCCCTTATTAGGAATTGACTGAACAACTGGAGGCCTTAGCGAGCCACACTTAAAAGATAGAAGAAGAATAAGAAGAATAGAAGATTGGAGAGGTAATAAGAGAAAAGAGATCAGACCACAACAGACTCCTCAGCCAGGTGTACAGCATACCTTGTGGTGGCTGTGATGAAGTTTACATAGGCGATAAAACTGAAACCACCTGAACAAAAACATCAGAAAAACTGAAACAACCTGAACAAAAACTGAAACCACCTGAACAAAAACATAAGAAAACCGAAACAACCTGAAAAAAAAGACTGAAACCACCTGAACAAAAACATAAGAAAAACTGAAACCACCTGAACAAAAACATAAGAAAAACTGAAACCACCTGAACAAAAACACAAGAAAACCGAAACCACCTGAACAAAAAACAAGAAAACTGAAACCACCTGAACAAAAACAAGAAAAACTGAAACAACCTGAAAAAAACTGAAACCACCTGAACAAAAACACAAGAAAACATGAAACCACCTGAACAAAAACACAAGAAAAACCGAAACCACCTGAACAGACATAAAAAAAAAACTGAAACTACCTGAACAAAAACAAGAAAAACTGAAACAACCTGAAAAAAACTGAAACCACCTGAACAAAAACAACAAAAAAACTGAAACCACCTGAACAAAAACACAAGAAAAACTGAAACCACCTGAACAAAAACACAAAAAAGATGAAACCACATGAACAAAAAATACCTGAACCCACCTGAACAAAGACATAAAATCACCCCATTCTCCCCGAGCATCCAGCAGGCAACAAGGAAAACATGTTTCGCTCGTGTTTGCCATCATGCCCTGTCACGTGTTTCTCTTTTTCTCATGTGTGAACTGGGGGTTATGAGTTTTGTTTCGTTGTCATGCATTTCATTTCATGTTCAATGTGACAGGTTGGAGATTTTTTTTTTCTTTTCTTTTTTACTGTTTGTTTGTTTGTTTTTATCTGTCTTCCTCTTATTCTTTTGTTTGTGAGATTTCTGTCTTTCGCTCTTTATATCATTCTGACTCTTTCTTTGTCTGTATATATATATCTATGTGTCTCTCTCTCTCTCTGCCTGCCTGCCTGTCTGTCTGTCTCCCTCTGTCTGTCTCTCTTTATCTCTCTCTCTCTCTCTCTCTCTCTCTCTCTCTCTCTCTCTGTCTCTCTCTCTCTCTCTCTTTCTCTCTCTCTCTCCCTCCTTCTTTCTCTCTCTTCCTCGCTCCCTTTCTACCCCCTCTCCCTTCCTTCCTTCCTTCCTTCCTCCCTCCCCCCTTTCCCTCCCTCCCTCCCTCCCTCCCTCCCTCCCTCCCTCCCTCCCTCCCTCCCTCCCTCCCTCTCTCTCTCTCTCTCTCTCTCTCTCTCTCTCTCTCTCTCTCTCTCTCTCTCTCTCTCTCCCTCCCTCCCTCCCTCCCTCTCTCTCACTCTCACTCTGTCTTTCTCTCACTGTCTCTCTCTCTTCTCTCTCTCTCTCTCTCTCTCTCTCTCCCTCCCTCCCTCCCTCCCTCCTCCTCCCTCTCTCTCTCTCACTCTCTCTCTCTCTCTCTCTCTCTCTCTCTCTCTCTCTCTCTCTCTCTCTCTCTCTCTCTCTCTCTCTCTCCCTCTCCCTCCCTCCCTCCCTCCCTCCCTTTCTCCCACCCTCCCTCCCTCCCTCCCTCCCTCTCTCTCTCTCTCTCTCTCTCTCTCTCTCTCTCTCTCTCTCTCTCTCTCCACTATTCAACTAATTGCGAATTTGATCTCTCTGTAATTCACGACCATCACCACAATCCACGTCCTTTATTAGTATAAAATCATAATCATTTATTCATTTATATTAGATTGCTTTCCGGTCCATCAGTCGAACACCGATCGCTACTTCTGTTAATGTAAAGGAATGATAACAAAGGGACGTAAAAAAAAGGAGGAAGTAGAAGAGAAAAAGAATTACGAATACAAAGGAGCGTTAATGGATAATAAAGAGGGGGAAGTGTGAATGTGAAAAAATGAGGGAAAATGAGATAGGTGAGGATGGATGTGAGAACAGGGACAGTGACGAATAAATAGGAAATGAAATGGAGAGAGAAAAAAGGAAAAAACATAATTTAAAGGGAAAGGAAATAAGGGGATGAATCAGTTACTGGAGGAAATTGAAGAAAAAGTGGAAAGAGAGGAAGAGATGGATAAAACGTGGAGAAGGAGGAGGAGGAGAAAAGGGGGATGTAATAGTAGTAGTAGTAGTAGTAATAGGAATAGCAGAAAGAATAATAGGAAAGGAAGAAAAAGAAAAAGAAGAAAAGGAAGAAGAAGGAAGTGGAAGATGAAGGCGTTGACGAGAATAACGAGAAAAAAGAAAAGAAGCAGAAAAAAGAAGAGAGAGAGAAGAGAAGAAGAATTATTAGGAGACGAAGAAAACCTCATCGCAAATACTTAAAAGTTGACATACACTTCTCCGTTTTCTAATTCAGAGCAGAGAGGAGACGAGGGGAGACTACATTATCATATGATAGGTTTCTAATAAAATAAAAAGGAATAAACTTAATAAAGTAATGATAATGATGATAATAACAATAATGATGATAATGATAGTGATGATAATGAAATTGACAATAACATTGATAATGATAATAATAGGAATAAGAATGGCAATGATAATAACGATAATGAGTATAGGAATAAGAATAGCAATGATAATAACGATAATGAGTATAGAAATAATGATATCAAAAGGAAGGATTTTTTTGCTTTTATTGATTAATTTATTTCATTTTCTTTCTTTCTTTTTCAATTGCTTTTGTTACTCAATAATTTGTTTGTTTGTTTACTAATTTCTCTGATTAATGAATTTATCTTTCTTATCTTTTCAGTATCTGTCATTATCCATTTCTTTATCTATCTGTTTATTTCTCTATCTATCTCACTCACTCATTTATAGATCTCCCTGTGCATTTATTAATCAAACAGGGTAGAAATTACTATATATGTGTATTTTTATTCAAAATATTTATCTTCTTTGGGAAAAATTACCTCCTTTTGAATCGAGTGAAGAGGGGGGGGAGGTGATACCCTGATAAGGCAAATTCCTCATTCAGAATCTCATGCAGAAAGAAAAGGTTCCTCTTGCCTTCCTCCCTTCTTCCCCTGTTCTCCTTCCTTCTCTCTCTCCCTCCCATTCTCCTTCCCTCCTTTCTCCCACCTCGATTCCCCTTCCCTCTCTCCTCTCTCCTCTTCCCTTCCTCCCTCCTCCTCTCTCCTCTTCCCCTTCCCTCCCTCCTCTCTCCTCTTCCCCTTCCCTCCCTCCTCTCTCCTCTTCCCCCTTCCCTCCCTCTCCTCCCTCCTCTTCCCCTTCCCTCCCTCCTCTCTCCCCGATTCCCCTTCCCTCCCTTCTTCCCCCTTTCCCCTTCCCTCCCTCCTCTCTCCTCTTCCCCTTCCCTCCCTCCTCTCTCCTCTTCCCCTTCCCTCCCTCCTCTCTCCTCCTCTTCCCCTTCCTCCCTCCTCTCTCCTCTTCCCCTTCCCTCCCTCCTCTCCTCTTCCCCTTCCCTCCCTCCTCCCTCTTCCCCTTCCCTCCTCCTCTCTCCTCTTCCCCTTCCCTCCCTCCTCCTCCTTCCCCCTTCTCTCCCTTCTCCCACCCTTCCCCTTCCCTCCCCCTCCTCTCTCCTTTCCCCTTCCCTCCCTCCTCTCCTCTTCCCCTCTTCCCTCCCTCCTCCTCTCTCCTCTTCCCCTTCCCTCCCTCCTCTCTCCTCTTCCCCTTCCCTCCCTCCTCTCTCCTCTTCCCCTTCCCTCCCTTCTCTCCTCTCTCTCTTCCCCCCTTTCCCTCCCCCTTCCCTCCTCTTCCTTCCCTCCCTCCTCTCTCCTCTCTTCCCTCCCTCCCTCCCTCTCCTCTTCTTCCCCTTTCCCCTTCCCTCCCCCCTCCCCTTCCCTTCCTTCCTCCTCTTCCCCTTCCCTTCTTCCCCCTTTCCCCTTCCCTCCTCCTCTCTCCCTTCCCCTTCCCTCCCTCCTCCTCCTCTTCCCCTTCCCTCCCTCCTCCTCTCCTCTTCCCTTCCTCCTCCCCTCTTCCCCTTCCCCTCCTCTCTCCTCTTCCCCTTCCCTCCCTCCTCTCTCCTCTTCCCCTTCCCTCACTTCTTCCCCTTCCTCCCTCCTCTCCTCTTCCCTTCCCTCCCTCCTCTCTCCTCTTCCCCTTCCCTCCCTCCTCTCTCCTCTCCCCCTTCCCTCCCTTCTCCCTCCCTCCTTCCCCTCCCCTCCCTCCTCCCCCCTCTTCCCCTTCCTCCCTCCTCTCTCCTCTTCCCCTTCCCTCCCTCCTCTCTCCTCTTCCCCTTCCCTCCCTTCTCCCTCCCTTCTTCCCCTTCCCTCCCTCCTCTCTCCTCTTCCCCTTCCCTCCCTCCTCCCTTCCCTCACCAGTGGCCGGTTTGTTAAGAATGTGAGAGGCTCGATCCAAA
Source organism: Penaeus vannamei (assembly GCF_042767895.1). NCBI lineage: Eukaryota > Metazoa > Arthropoda > Malacostraca > Decapoda > Penaeidae > Penaeus > Penaeus vannamei. The sequence continues at coordinate 38,214,850 of NC_091569.1, read as the reverse complement.
GAATTTTCATTATATGGACTTGCATATCTATTAGTCTAGACATGTATATTTAACGGATGGATAGATGGATAAACATAAATCTATTAGATAGATAGATGTGCATTTATCAAGTGTAAAAAAACAGATGAATAAGTAAAATAAAAAAAATGTGCATTTATCAAGTGTAAACAAAAAAAATAATAAGTAAAATAAAGAAGGGAAATAAA
>NC_091569.1:38207144-38209644 GCF_042767895.1 Penaeus vannamei | reverse complement strand
GGTTTCTTTCAAGTGGCGGGGTGGGGAGGGGGGAGGGGAAAGGAAATTTGGAAGGGGGCAGGCGGAATTTTGAGGGGGTGGGGAGGGGGCAGGGGAGAATAAGTAGTGGGGGTGGGGCAGGAGTGGCTGGAAAGGGGGAAGGAGAGCTTAAGCGATGGGGAGGGGGGAAGGGGAGCTTAAGTAATGGGGAGAAGGGGGTGGGGGATGTTTTATTAGTGGGGTGGTGTTAATTGGCGGGGGTTCTCCTTCTTAATTAAGCTTAAAGAGTCTAGGTTTGGCTTCTCGGCGCGGTGTGTGGGCGGCACGAGAATGGAGGGGAAAGAGGAGAGAGAAGAAGAGAAAGGGGAACTGGAGGACTGGGGAGGGGAGATAGGAGAAAGGAGAGAAGGGGGAGGAGAGGAGAAAGGAGGGGAAGGAGAGAAGAGAAAGGAGGGAGGAGTGGGGAGAGGACATAGGAGAAAGGAGAGAAGGAGGAGGAGATAGAAGGGATAGAGGAGAGAGAAGAAGAGAAATGGGAATCGGAGGAGAGAGAAGAATAGAGGAGAGAAGGGGAAGTAGAGGAGGAAAGGGGGAAAGAAGATAGAATCGGAGAGAATAGGGAATAGAGAGAGAGAGAGAGAGAAAGAGAGAGAGAGAGAGAGAGAGAGAGAAGAGAGTGGGGAGAGAGAGAGAGAGAGAGAGAGAGAGAGAGAGAGAGAGAAGGGGGGGGGGGAAAGGGAAGCCAGGAAGGAGAGAAGAGTGAAGAAAGGGGAGAAAGGAATAAAATAGATAAAAGGGGAAAGAGAAAAGGAGAGGAGAAGAGAAAGGAAAGACGAGAGGGTAAAAGAGAGGAGATAGTGAAGAGGAGAAGAGGTAAAGGAGATAGACGAGAGGGTAAAAGAGAGGAGAGTGTGAAGAGAAGAAGAGAGGAAGGGAGAGATTAGAGGAGAAAGGAGAAGAGAGAAGCGAAGACAGAGAAACAGCGAGGAGACGAAAAGAGGAGAGGGGGAGGAGAGAAGAGTGAAGGTAAGAAGGGGAAAGAGGGAGAAGGAGGGAGAGGCAGACGAAGAAAGGGAGGAGGAGAAGGAGCGAGAAGGAGGGAGAGAAGAGGAAGGAGAGGAGAGGAAGGAGAAGAGAAAGAGGGAGAGAGAGGTAGACGAAGAAAGAGAGAGAGAGAGAAGGAGAGAGAGAGAGAGAGAGAGAGAGAGAGAGAGAAAGAGAGATAGGAGAAAGGAGAGAGAGAGAGAGAGAGAGAGAGAGAGAGAGAGAAGAGGGAAGGAGAAGGTAGGAGGAGAAGAGGGAGAGGACGGAAGGGGACGTAGGGAGGGTAGTTGTAGGAAAGGGCAAAGGAAGGAGAGGATGGAATATAGAGGGAGAAGCAAAAGAATGGAGGGTGAAAGGGGGAGAGACAAAGGTGGCGGAAAAAAAATGTGAGTGAAAGGAGGAGGAAAGGAAAGAGTGGAGATGAGAAAGAGAGAGAAAGAAAGAGAGAGATAGAGACAGAGAGAGAGAGTGAGAGAGAAAGAGAGACAGAGAGAGACACAGAGAGCGAGAGCGAGCGAGTGAGAGAGAAAGAGAGAGAGACAGACCGAGAAAGACAGACAGACAGAGAAAAACAGAAACAGAGAAACATACAGAGACAGAGAGAAAGCCAGGCACAGAGAAAGACTGAAACAGAAATAGAAAGACACACAAACAGACAAGACACAGAGAGAAAAAAAACACGAACAAAAGGAAACACACCTTGACAAATTTCTAGCAGACTTCAGAAGTGGACCCTGAGATATTATTTTTCCTCAGGGATGAAAAGTTACAAGGAGATGCAAAGAGGATGTGTTTGCTTGGGACTTCCTTTACCTGGGCTGCAGAGAGTGCAAGGGAGAGAGGCTGGCGCAGTTGCTAGGATAATTCTTCTTTTTTATATGGAGTGTTTAGCGTTTTAAAACAAATTGAATCAATACTTTCATTGTTGTTATTGCTAGTATCATCATTATCGTTGTTATTACTATTAAAATCATTGATATTGTTATTATCATTGTCATCATCAACATTACCATTATTGTCATCGTTGTTATTATCATCACTATTATTATTATCATTATCATTATCAATATTTTTATCTGTTATCATTATTGTCATCATTATCATTATCATTACTATTTTTACTATAAACATTATCACCATCACTATCATTATCATTATTTCCATCATTATTGTTATCATTATCATTATAGCTACTATCATTGCTTTTATCATCATCATTATAATTATTATTATTATTATTATTACCATTAGATCAGTACTGCTGTTATCATTATTATTACCATTATCATTATTATTACCATCATCATTATGACTATCACTATCACTATTTTTATTACTATCGTCACTATAATTATTTCGTTATTTTCATTTTTATCATTATCTCTATTATCATCATTGTTGCAGTTGTTGTTATCATTATCATTATCATTACATTTTTTTCATCACCTTTAGCGTCACTAATAGAATTAAAATGATG
>NC_091569.1:38182144-38189644 GCF_042767895.1 Penaeus vannamei | reverse complement strand
ATCATCATTATTATCATTATCATTTCCATTATCATCACCATTATTATTCTCATCGTCATTTCATTATCATAATTGCTATCATTATTCTTATCATTTTGGATATCATCATTACTATTATCGTTTCTATTTCTATTTTTGTTTGTTTTTTGTGTGCTAGTATCATACGAAATATCAACAGCTTTTGGCTCGTGAATAAAAAAAAAAATATATATATATATATATACTGAGGATGAAAAACACTTGATATATATTTCCATTTCAGAGATTTTTTCATATTCACAATTTCAGAGTGAGAGAAAAAAAAAGACGAAGAGCAAGGAATGTTTTCAGATTGAGATTTAAAAAAAAAGAGAAAAGAAAGAAAGAAAGAATAAAAAGAAAAGCATAAATATTTCTCGATGCGAACAGACATTTTTTTTTTTTCTTTTCTTTTCATTTCTTTTTTTTTTTTTTACATTCCGTGTAGCTTGCGTGGCTTATACAGATCCCTCAATTTACGAAAGTACCGCTTTCCTAATCTTCTGTTACATAAACATGTCTTGTTCTATTCCTTAGATAAATGGTTCAATGTCACACCGCTTGTTTGCGTTCATTTTATTTGTGTTTTTGTTTGTTTGTTTGTACACTTGTTCGTTTTCTTGTCTTTTTTTGTCCTTTTGTTCGTTTTCTTGTCTTTTTGTTTGTTTGTTTGTTTGTGCACTTGTTCGTTTTCTTGTCTTTTGTTTGTTTGTTTGTTTGTGCACTTGTTCATTTCTCGTCTTTTGTTTGTTTGTTTGTTTGTTTGTACACTTGTTCGTTTTCTTGTCTTTTTTTGTCCTTTTGTTCGTTTTCTTGTCTTTTTTTTGTCCTTATATTCGTTTTCATGTCTTTGTTTTTCCTTATTTCTTCTCTTTCGTATGTTGATAATTCTTTCTTTTCTCTTCTTTACTTTTTCTTCCTCTATCTACGCCTTCATGTTTATTTCTCTCTCATCTTCCTTCTTTTCTCCTCCTCTTCTGTATCTCTGCTTTCACCTCTCTTCCTTTCTCCCATTCTTCTCCTTTCTTCTTTACTCACCATACCTTCCCTTCTTTTCTCCTCCCTTCTCCCTCTCCACTTATTTTCTTCCTCTTCCACCTGACCTCTCTCTCTCCTTTCCCATCCCTTCACCATTATCACCTCCCTCCGCCTCCACTTCCTCCTCCCCCTTCCTCCTACACATCTTCCTGCTCCTCCTCCTCCTACTAAACCTTATCCCTCCGCCTCCTCTTGCTCCTCCTCTGTTTTCCCCCTCCCTCACCTCTCCTCCACCTCCCTCACCTTCACCTCCTCCTCCTTCATTTCCACCAACTTTACCTATCCCTGCACCTCCCTCTTGTTTTCGCTCTCCCTCACCTCCTCCTCCTTCACCTCCTCCACCTCCCTCTCACCTCCTCCCCTCCTCCTCCTCCTCACCTCCTCCATCTTCCTACCTCACCTCCCTCACCTCCTCCTCCCTCCCTCACCTCCTCCACCTCCACCTCCTCCCTCACCCTCTCCCTCCCCTTCTTCACCTCCTCCTCCTCCTCCCCCTCCCTCACCTCCTCCAATTTTCCCTCACCTCTCCCTCCTCTTTCACCTCCTCCTCCTCCCTCGCCTCCTCCACCCCCTCCCTCACCTCCTCCACTTTTACCTATCCCTCCACCTTCTATTTTTCCTCTTCCTCACCCCTCCCCTCATCTCCTCCGTCCTCCCACCACTTCCTCCATCCTCTTACCTCACCTCCACCTCCTCCATCCTCCTACCCCATCTCCTTTGATTTCCTCTTCCTCACCTCCCCTCCATCCTCCTCCACCTCCTCCACCTCCCTCACCTCCTCCACCTCCCTCACCTCCTCCATCCTCCTCCCTCTCTCCTTACCTCCCTTACCTCCCTCACCTCCTCCTCCCTCCCCCCCTCCTCCCTCTATTTTCCACCTCCCTCACCTCCACCTCTCCCACCTCCTCCTCCTCCTCCTCTATTTTTCCTTCCTCACCTCCTCCACCTCCCTCCTCCTCCTCCTTCACCTCCTGCATCCCTCCTCCTCCCTCCTACCTCACCTCCACCTCTCCCACCTCCTCCCTCCTCCCTCTATTTTTCCTCTTCTCCTCACGTCCCCTCCACCTCCCTCACCTCCCTCACCTCCTCCTCCTCCTCTGTTTTCCCCTCACCTCCATCTCCTCCATCCACCTCCACCACCCCCCTCACCTCCTCCTCCTCCATCTCCTCCTCTATTTTCCCTCTTCTCACCTCCCTCCTCCTCCCTCCTCCTCACCTCTTTCCTCCTCCACTCACCACCTCCCTCCCTCCTGGCCCTCACCTCCTCCACCTCCTCTATTTTGCCTCTCTCCCTCACCTCCATCTCGTCCTCCACTCACCTCTCCCACCTCCTCCCTCACCTCCTCCCTCCACCCACCTCCCACACCTCCTCCTCCTCCTCCACCTCCTCCTCCTCCTCCTCCCTCCTCCCTCACCTCCTCCTCCTCCTCCTAAAGATACAGAAACCCTCAGCATCGCATCTCGGGTTTACATCATGCAAATCCCGGCCGAATTTCCCGTGGATTATGGACGCGCACGAACCGGCAGCCGGTCGGTCCTTGGGGTTGAGGGCGACGCTCTCCTGGGGGAGTGGGGGATGGGGAGGGGGAGGGGAATGGGGTGGGTGGGGAGGGTGAGGGGGGGATGGGGGGGTGGGGGGTGATGCTTTTCTGAGGGAGTGGGTGGGGAGGGGTGAGGGAAGGAGGGATAGGGAATGGGGTGAGGGATTACGCTTTTCTGAGGGAGTAGGGGAGGGGGAGGGTGAGGGGATGGGGGAAGGGGGATGGGGGAAGGGGGGGATGGGTGGGAGGGGTGATGTTCCCTGAGGGAGTGGGGTGAGGAGGGGGGGTGAGTGAGATGCGGATGGGGCATGAGTGGAGGGTGGCGCTCTCCTGAGGGAGTGGGGAGGGGAGGGGTTAAGGGAAGGGAGAAAGGGGGGGGATGGGAATGTGGGAGGAGGGATGGGTGGGGCTGTTGCTTTCCTGAGGGACTGGGGGAAACGAGGGGCTGGGGGAAGGGGGGATGGGGAAGGGGGAGTGAGGGATGCGGCGGGGGGGGGGAGGAAGGCTCAACTCGGTATCCCTTGAGGAGGGGGCAGGAGGGACGTCCAGATGGGAAGGCCCTGTTTGGGATTCTTTCTTGCTTTCTCTATCTGTCTGTCTGTCTGTACCTCTTTCTCTCTCTCTCTCTCTCTCTCTCTCTCTCTCTCTCTCTCTCTCTCTCTCTCTCTCTCTCTCTCTCTCTCTCCCTCCCTCCCTCCCCTCCTCCCTCCTTCCCTCCTTCCCCTCCTCCCTCCTTCCCTCCTTCCCTCCCTCCCTCCCTCCCTCCTTCTCCCTCCCTCCTCCCTCCCTCTCACTCCCTCTCTCAGGTAAAAGCGAATGGGGAGGGAGAGGGGGGGGGGTGGAGGTTGCCACACGTATTCCAGAAGAAAAAAGGAAAGTGGAGGGAAGTGGAGTCGAGAGAGTGGAACGAGATGTGGCAGTGGATGAGGTATTAGCATAATGTGAAACGTAAGTGGGAGTTGCCATGTTGGGAGGTAATTGCTGGAGCTTATTTCTTCTTCTTCTACTTCTCCTTCTTCTTCAATTGCTACTGTTTCTTCTTTTTCTTCTCCTTCTTCTTCTGCTTCTCCTTCTTCTTTTATTAATACTTCTCCTTTTCTTCTTCATCTTCTCCTTCTTATCCTATTACTACTACTTCCTCCTCCTCCTCCTCCTCTTCTTCTACTTCTTCTTCTTCTACTACTACTATTTCTCCTTCTTCTTCTTTTATTACTACTTCTCCTTCTTCTTCTTCTTCTTCTACTACTACTACTGCTACTACTCCTTATTATCATTATTATTACTACTTCCTCTTCATCTTCTTTTTCTTCTTCTTTTCCTTCTCTTGATTTTTTCTACTACTTTTTATTACTATTATTTTCCAATGTTTTGTCATTTTCACTATCTTTCTACTTCTGCTTTTACTTCTTTTTGTTCTTCTTTTTGTTCTTGTTCTTCTTCTTCTTCTTCGTCTCCGGTAAGAAAGGTGAATTGGTTATTTCATTTCATTTCTTCCAGTTTGTTTGTTTGTTTTTTTAAAATTTGTTATCAATTTATCTTACATATCTTATTTCTTGACATGACATCAACAATCATCATATCTCATAAGTCATTGGAATGTATATAACTCATAACACAAGCAAATTGAAACCAATTAACATACGTATACATGGACACACATACCAATGAACACGGTAATAAAAAGCAATGATCAGATGAACACATTACATCAAGCCACTGAACACAATGACAGGAAAAAGAAAGAAAGAAAAAGACACAATAACATGTGTGAACGGGAATAACGATCACAGAAATCAGTGAACACTAACATGAACACGCACACGCAGAATTCAGTCATACACTTCACACATTAAGGCAAGTACTGTTATTAAATTCACGATGACCACTTACACTTTGGCTTTACTGTTTGATGAGCATCATAACCATATTAGATACGTGATGTTCTGTTTATATATATATATATATATATATATATATATATATATATATATATAGAGAGAGAGAGAGAGAGAGAGAGAGAGAGAGAGAGAGAGAGAGAGAGAGAGAGAGAGAGAGAGAGAGAGAGAGAGAGAGAAAGAGAAAGAGAAACATACACATATATATACAGTGAACCCTCGCTATAACGCGGTTCACCTTTCACGTTCTCGCTGCCTCACGGATTTGCATTGTGCATGGTGTTCTGCATTCTGATTGGCTAAACAGTCTCTCCGCTTCTTCTCTACCTGTGTATCAATAACGTTACGATTTAATACGTACATGTACGTAAAACAGCTTGCCAAATTTAAGTTTGCAAATTTTCTCTAAAACCCATGAAGCCTTCAGTTCGTGTTGATGATAAAAAATATTATTTTACAGTACAGTAGTTATTTGTAAAAAACGTTTATACAATACTTTTATTTGTTAAACAAATGCTTGGGCCTGTAAAAAGGTTTTGTTCTTTGGTTTCAATGTAGTGTAGAGTATTTCATTGTATAATAATTGTAAAAAAAATAAAGTTTACTACTTCACGGATTTCGCCTATCACGGGTTCTTTTCGGAACGTAACCCCCGCGAAAAACGAGGGTTCACTGTATACATATAAGTGTGTGTGTATACAAATGTTTCAAATCATAACGATACACATAGATACCGTCGAACACATAACACAAACATGGAAACGAAAGCTCACACGATCCTTCAACACACTCTCTCCCACACCCCTCCACGACACCCCGTACCACCCCCCACACTCAAACATAACCACCCTCTTTGCTCCTCTCCCCCTCTCCCTCCCCCACCTCCTCCAACAACACACTCTCTCCAAACTCTTTCTCCCACACACCCTTCCACGACACCCCATAGTTAAGCACCCCCCACACCCTCAAACATAACCACCCTCTTTACTCCTCCTCCTCCCCTCCCCCACCTCCTCCAACAACACACTCTCTCCCCACACCCCTCCACGACACCCCCTTCCACGACACCCTCAGCACCCCCATTAATTTAAGTATTAACACCCTCTTTGCTCCTATCCTCCCCTTCACCCACCTCCTCCAACACACTCTCTCCCACACACCCCTCCACGACACCCCATACCACCCCAACACTTAAACATAACCCCCTCTTTACTCCTCTCAACTCCCCACCTCCCCCACCTCCTCCAACAACACACTCTCTCCCACGCACCCCTCCACGACACCCCATACCACCCCCACACTTAAACGTAACCCCTTTTGCTCCTCTCCTCCCCCCTCCCCCTACCTCCTCCAACAACACACTCCCTCCAAACTCTTTCTCTCCCACACACCCTCCACGACACCCCATAGCACCCCCCAACACTCAAAACATAACCACCCTCTTGTTCCTCTCCCCCTCCCCCTTCCCCCCACCTCCTCCAACAACACACTCTCTCCAAACTCTTCTCCCACACACCCTTCCACGACACTCCATAATGCCACCCCAACACTCAAACATAACCACCCTCTTACCTCTCCCTCCCTTCCCCCACCTCCTCCAACAACACACTCTCTCCCACACCCTCCACACACCTCCCACACAACACCCCATACCCCCCAACACTCAAACATAACCACCCTCTTTGCTCCTCTCCCCCCCACCTCCTCCAACACACTCTCTCCACACTATCTCCCAAACCCCTCCACGACACCCCATACCATCCCCCAACACCAAACATAACCACCCTCTTTACTCCTCTCCCTCCCTCCCCCCCACCTCCCTCCAACAACACACTCTCTCCAAACTCTTCTCCTACACACTCTCCCACACAACACCCCATACCACCCCCAACAACACCTAAACATAACCACCTCTTGCTCTCTCCTCCCTCCCCCGCCCCCACCTCCAACACACTCTCTCCAACCTCTTCTCCCACACACCTCCCACACAAACACCCCATACCACCCCCCAACACCTAAACATAACCACCTCTCTTGCTCCTCTCTCTCCCTCCTCCCTGCCCCCCACTCCTCCAACAACACACTCTCTCCCACACACCCTCCCACACAACACCCCATACCACCCCCAACACTCAAACATAACCACCCTCTTTTACCCCTCTCCCTCCCTCCCCCCCACCTCCTCCAACAACACACTTTCTCCTGCCTTCCTCCCACACACACCTCCCACACAACACCCCAAACCACCCCCGAATACTTAAACATAACCACCCCCACCCTTCCTCCTCCCCTCATGCCCCCCACCCTCCAACAACACACTCTCTCCAAACTCTTTCTCCCACACACCCTCCACGACACTCATACAAACAGACAGACAGAAAGAGAAAGCATAAATACAAAATAAATCTTTTCCTGCAACAAGCAAAGTATCTTCCATTATGAATTTCGATCCGTACCAATTACCCTTATCTAAAGGGATAAAAAAGATACCATAACGTCCTTCTTTATAATCACTTCTTAATCAGGTCTTTAATTGGTCTACCTCTGCCCTTAATGACCCGAATAATACCTCTACCACTTAAAGAACTAGCTTTAATTTATTCAAATGGACTTATTAAAGGAAATGGAAATAAGAATATCTCATATACCTTTTTTATCAAAGATCACTTTAATAATATCTCTAATCACAAAAGTACTCTTATGCAAATTCAGTTTAGATGCAAAAGAGTAAAACCAAAAGGGAGAAATCGTTTTCTGTCTCTTCTCCGTCTCTCTTTTCTTTTTTCTTTTCACTTTTTCGCTTCTTCTTCTTGTTTTCTTCGTTTTCTTCTTCTTATTATTATTATTCATTTGTACTATTATTGTTGTTGTTGTTATCATTATTATTATAAATATTGTTATTGTTGTTATCATTATCATTATTATTATTTGTATTATTAACATTATTATTATTATTATTATTATCATTATTATTATTATTTATTATTATTATTATTATTATTATTATT
>NC_091569.1:38157144-38172144 GCF_042767895.1 Penaeus vannamei | reverse complement strand
CTCCCTTACCCACTCCTCCTCCCCCTCCTCCTCTATTTTCCACCTCCCTCACCTCCACGCCTCTCCCACCTCCTCCTCCTCCTCTCTACTTTCTCTTCCTCACCTCCTCCACCTCCCTCCTCCTCCTCCTTCACCTCCACATCCTCCTCCTCCTCCTACCTGCACCTCCACCTCTCACCACCTCCCTCCTCCTCTCTATTTTCCTCTTCCTCACGTCCCTCCACCTCCCTCACCTCCCTCACCTCCTCCTCCTCCCCTCTGTTTTTCCCTCTCTCCCTCACCTCCATCTCCTCCATCCACCTCCACCTCCCCTCACCTCCTCCTCCTCCATCTCCTCCTCTATTTTTCCCTCTTCCTCACCTCCTCCTCCTCCCTCCTCCCTCACCTCTTCCTCCTCCACCTACCTCACCTCCTCCCTCCTGGCCCCTCACCTCCTCCACCTCCTCTATTTTGCCTCTCTCCCTCACCTCCATCTCGTCCTCCACTCACCTCTCCCACTCTCCTCCCTCACCTCCTCCCACTCAACACCCCACCTCCCTACCCTTCCCTCCTCCTCCTCCACCTCTCCCACCTCCTCATCCTCCCTCCTCCTCCTCCCTCCACCTCCTCCTCCTAAAGATACAGAAACCCTCAGCATCGCATCTCGGGTTTACATCATGCAAATCCCAGACGAATTTCCCGTGGATTATGGACGCGCACGAACCGGCAGCCGGTCGGTCCTTGGGGTTGAGGCGACGCTCTCCTGGGGGAGTGGGGATGGGGAAGGGAGGGGTGGGGTGGGTGGGGAAGGAGTGAGGGGATGGGGGGGGTGGGGGGAGCGATGCTTTCTGAGGGAGTGGGTGGGGGAGGGTGAGGAAGGAAGGAATGGGGGTGGGGGTGAGGGATGCAGCTTTTCTGAGGGAGTAGGGAGGGAGGGGTGGAGGGATGGAGGAAGAGAGGGATGGAAGGGGGATGGGTGGAGGGTGATGTTCTCTTGAGGGAGTGGGGTGAGGGGAGGGGTGAGGAGATGGGTGGATAAGGGCATGAGTGGAGGGGTGGCGCTCTCCTGAGGGAGTGGGGGAGGAGGTTAAGAGGGAGAAAGGGAGGGATGGGGAGATGGGGAGTGAGGGGATGGGTGAGGCCGTTGCTTTCCTGAGGGACTGGGGAAACGAGGGGTTGGGGGAAGGGGGATAGGGAAGAGAGTGAGGGATACGGCAGGGGGGAGGAAGAGAGCTCAACTCAGTATCCCTTGAGGAGGGGGCAGGAGGGACGTCCAGATGGGAAGGCCCTGTTTGGGATTCTTTCTTGCTTTCTCTATCTGTCTGTCTGTCTGTACCTCTTTCTCTCTCTCTCTCTCTCTCTCTCTCTCTCTCTCTCTCTCTCTCTCTCTCTCTCTCTCTCTCTCTCTCTCCCTCCCTCCCTCCCTCCCTCCCTCCCCTCCTTCCTCCCCTCCCTCTCTCCTTCCTCCCTCCCTCCCTCCTCCTCCCTCCCTCCCTCCCTCCCTCCCCTCCCTCCCTCCCTCTCACTCCCTCTCTCAGGTAAAAGCGGATGGGGTGGGAGAGGGAAAGTGGAGGTACCACACATGTTCAGAAGAAAAAAGGAAAGTGGAGGGAAGTGGAGGCGAAGTGGAACGAGATGTGTGGATAAGATATTAGCATAATGTGAAACGTAAGTGGGAGTTGCCATGTTGGGAGGTAATTGCTGGAGCTTATTTCTTCTTCTTCTACTTCTCCTTCTTCTTCAATTGCTACTGTTTCTTCTTTTTCTTCTCCTTCTTCTTCTGCTTCTCCTTCTTCTTTTATTACTACTTCTCCTTTTCTTCTTCATCTTCTCCTTCTTATCCTATTACTACTACTTCCTTCTCCTCTTCTTCTTCTTCTTCTTCTTCTACTACTACTACTACTTCTCCTTTTTCTTCTTCTATTACTACTTCTTCTTCTTCTTCTACTACTACTACTACTACTACTACTTCTCCTTATTATTATTATTACTACTTCCTCTTCATCTTCTTTTTCTTCTTCTTTTCCTTCTCTTGATTTTTTTCTACTACTTTTTCTTATTACTGTAATTTTCCATTGTTTTCTCATTTTCATTGTCTTTCTACTTCTGCTTCTACTTCTTTTTGTTCTTCTTTTTCTTCTTCTTCTTCTTCTTCGTCTCCGGTAAGAAAGGCGAATTGGTTATTTCATTTCATTTCTTCCAGTTTTCCAGTTTGGTTTATTTTTTTTACATTTTTTATCAATTTATCTCACATATCTTATTTCTTGACATGACATCAACAATCATCATATCTCATAAGCCATTGGAATGTATATAACTCATAACACAAGCAAACTGAAACCAACGAAAATACGTACACATGGACACAAATATCAATGAACACAGTAACACACTTCAATAAAAAAAAGAATGATCAGATGAACACATTAAATCAAGCCACTGAACACAATGACAAGAAAAAAAAAGAAAGAAAGAAAAGACACAATAACATGTGTGAACGGGAAAAACGATCACAGAAATCAGTGAACACTAACATGAACACGCGCACACGCAGAATTCAGTCATACACTTCACACATTAAGGCAAGTACTGTTATTAAATTCACGATGACCACTTACAGTTTAGCTTTACCGTCTGATGAGTTTCATAATAATATTAGATACGTGACGTTCTGTATATATATATATATATATATATATATATATATATATATATATATATAGAGAGAGAGAGAGAGAGAGAGAGAGAGAGAGAGAGAGAGAGAGAGAGAGAGAGAGAGAGAGAGAGAGAGAGAGAGAAAGAGAAAGAGAAACATACACATATATATACAGTGAACCCTCGCTATAACGCGGTTCACCTTTCACGTTCTCGCTGCCTCACGGATTTGCATTGTGCATGGTGTTCTGCATTCTGATTGGCTAAACAGTCTCTCCGCTTCTTCTCTACCTGTGTATCAATAACGTTACGATTTAATACGTACATGTACGTAAAACAGCTTGCCAAATTTAAGTTTGCAAATTTTCTCTCAAACCCATGAAACTAGTTCGTCGGTGATGATAAAAAATATTATTTTACAGTACAGTAGTTATTTGTAAAAAACGTTTATACAATACTTTTATTTGTTAAACAAATGCTTGGTCCTGTAAAAAGGTTTTGTTCTTTGGTTTCAATGTAGTGTAGAGTATTTCATTGTATAATAATTGTAAAAAAAATAAAGTTTACTACTTCACGGATTTCGCCTATCACGGGTTCTTTTCGGAACGTAACCCCCGCGAAAAACGAGGGTTCACTGTATACATATAAGTGTGTGTGTACATATGTTTCAAATCATAACGATACACATAGATACCGTCTAACACATAACACAAACATGGAAACGAAAGCTCACACGATCCTCCAACACACTCTCTCCACATTCTCTCCCACACCCCTCCACGACACCCCGTAGCACCCCCACACTCAAACATAACCACCCTCTTTGCTCCTCTCCCCCTCTCCCTCCCCCACCTCCTCCAACAACACACTCTCTCCAAACTCTTTCTCCACACCCTTCACGACACCCCATAGCACCCCCACACTTAAACATAACCACCCTCTTCCTCCACTCCTCCTCCCCCCCTCCCCACCTCCTCCAACAACACACTCTCCCACACCCCCTCCACGACACCCCTCCACGACACCCGTAGCACCCCCACACTTAAGTATTAACACCCTCTTTGCTCCCTATCCCCCTCCCCCTTCACCCACCTCCTCCAACAACACACTCTCTCCCCACACACCCCTCACGACACCCCATACACCCCCAAACACTTAAAAACATAACCCCCTCTTTACTCCTCTCAACCCCACCTCCCCCACCTCCTCCAACAACACACTCTCTCCCACGCACCCCTCCACGACACCCCATACCACCCCCCACATGAAACGTAACCCCCTCTTTGCTCCTCCCCTCCCCACTCCCCTACATCCTCCACAGCAGCACTCCTCCTCAAACTCTTTCTCCCACACACCCCTCCACGACACCCCATAGCACCCCCAACACTCAAACATAACCACCCTCTTTGTTCCTCTCCCCCTCCCCCTTCCCCCCACCTCCTCCAACAACACACTCTCTCCAAACTCTTTCTCCCACACACCCCTCCACGACACCCCCTACCACCCCCCACACTCAAACATAACCACCCTATTTGCTCCTCTCCCCCCCCCCCCCTACACCTGCTCCAACAATACACTCTCTCCAGACTCTCTCCCACACACCTCCCACACGACACCCCATACCCCAACACTCAAACATAACCACCCTCTTTGCTCCTCTCCCCCCCCCACCTCCTCCAACAACACACTCTCTCCACACTATCTCCCAAACCCCCTCCACGACACCCCATACCATCCCCCAACACTCAAACACAACCACCCTCTTTACTCCTCTCCCCCTCCCCCTCCCCCCCCACCTCCTCAACAACACACTCTCTCCAAACTCTTTCTCCCACACACACCTCCCACACAACACCCCATACCACCCCCCAACACCTAAACATAACCACCTCTTTGCTCCTCTCTCCCTCCTCCACCGCCCCCCACCTCCTCCAACAACACACTCTCTCCAAACTCTTTCTCCCACACACCTCCCCACACAACACCCCCATAACTACACCCCCCAACACCTAAACATAACCACCACTCTTGCTCCTCTCTCCCTCCTCCCCCGCCCCCCACCTCCTCAACAACACACTCTCTCCCACACACCTCCCACACACAACACCCCACGCCTGCCCCCCAACACTCAAACATAACCACCCTCTTTACTCCTCTCCCCCTCCCCCTCCCCCTCCTCCTCCAACAACACACTCTCTCCACCCCTCTCTCCCACACACACCTCCACACAACACCCCAAACCACCCCCGAATACTTAAACATAACCACCCTCTTACTCCTCCCCCTCCCCCCCCGCCCCCCACCTCCTCCAACAACACACTCTCTCCAAACCTTTCTCCCACACACCCCTCCACGACACCCCATACCACCCCCCTGCGTAACACTCAGAAACATAACCACCCTCTTTACTCCTCTCCCCCTCCCCCTTCCTCCCCCACCTCCTCCAACAACACACTCTCTCCCACGCTCTCTCCCACCCACCCCGCCCCCCACACAACACCCCAAGCACCCTCCCAACACTCAAACATAACCACCCTCACCCTTACTCCCTCTCCCCCTCCTTCCCCACCTCCCCCCCACCTACCCCTCCTCCTCTCCCCCCCCCTCCCCCCCTCCCCCACACCTCCTCCAATTCTATATCTTTCCGTCCGGCTGCCCGATCCGATGCCCTTCCTATCTTATCGCGTATTGGGTCACGTGGTCCAACCCGAGGACCCTGCGAAAGTTCTTCTTCTTCTTGCACGGTGTCTGAGCTTCTACCAGGACGCCCGCCCCGGCTATTGTGTTTGTCGTGGTAAATCCTCGGGGTTCCTGGAAGCTGGGAGAGGGAAGGAAAGAGAGGGATGGGAGGATGGATGGAGGAGGAGGAGTGAGAGGAGGATGGAGGAGGAGGATGGAGGAGGTAGACGAGGAGGAAGAGGAGGGTGGAGTATAGAGAAAGAGGAGGATGGAGGGAGAGGAGGAGGAACAGGAGGATGGAGAAGGGGGAGGAAGAGGAGGATGGAAAAGGAGGAGGAATAGGAGGATGGAGAAGGAGGAGGAAGAGGATGAGGGAGGGAAGAACTATTAGATAGAGGTAGGGGGATCCAGAAAGGGGATTGAGGAGGAAAGAGGAGGAAAGAGAAGAAGGAGGTGGATGGAAGAAGAGAGGAGGGGGAGGAGTAGAAGAAGGAAGAAAGGAGAAGGAGGAGGAGGAGAAAGACTCAGACAGAGGAGTGGTATTCAGAAGGAGGAGGCGAATCGAGAAGGATGAGCAGGAAATGGATGCTGGGAAGCGAAAGAGGAGGAAAGAGGTAGTAGGAGAAGAAAGGATGATGGAAAAGAGGAGAGATGGGAAAAGATAAAGGAGAGGAGGGGAAAGTAAAATGAAAGAGGGGAGGAATAGAGGGAGGGAAAAAGACGAAAGAAGTGGAAAAGCAGAAAGTGAAAAGATATAAGATGGAAGACGATGACAAGAAAAAGAAGAAACGAAACGAGAGAAGAAAAAAAATGAGACGAGGAAAGAAGAGAAAGACCAAGAAAGAAAGATATAAAAAAAGGAAAAGGACAGGGAGGAGAAAGAAGAATAAGAAAGAGGAAGAAAGAAGGAAGAAGAAAGAAGTGAGGTCGTAAATCCCCCAAAGAGAGTGAGAAGAGACTTGGCTAACCCAGAGGAAGTGTAATCTTGAAGTGGATCGGAAGGGAATAGGCAGCAGATGTGGAAGAAACTCAAGACAACGTAAATAAAGATTGAAAGGAGGAATACAGAAACAGTGAGAAAAAGTGAAGAAGCGATAGAATAATGAAATGAATAAAATGAGAAGACGAAACAAAGGGGAAGCAAAATCTAAGAAAGATACACAGTTTATTTCTATTTTATTCTATTTATTTATCTATTCATTCATTAATTTTTCGTGGAAATAGAATGTACACTTGTCGATCCATTCCAACTGACAAGACCATAAACAAGAACAACAAAAATATGGACCAAAAATAATTGTCATAATAACTTTACGACGAGCAATATAATGCAACAATTATTCAGTTATTGTGCAACTTCCAGAACATCCGTCTTTATTCGCCGCTCTCCAAGCATGCAATGTTATCAAAAGGACTTGCATTGAACACACACACACACACACACACACACACACACACACACACACACACACACACACACACACACACACACACACACACACGGTTTTACAAACAAGGTCTTATATACATAATGTTATCGTATTCGTTGTCATTTTGTTGTTTTTGTTGTTGTTGCTGTTATTGATGTTATTACTCTGTTATGAGTACATATAATGCTATCAAAAGGACTTGCTTTGAGTACACACATAATTGGACTCCGTTTTACTAACAAGGATTTACGTACATAAAGGTATTAGTATGGTATCGTTTGCATTGTTATTTTTGTTGTTGTTACTGGTAGATTATTATTATCTTTTCTTTTTTTCGAATAGTTGGTAATATCATTAATGCTCTTAGTATATGAATTAGTATGTGCTAAGACTGTTATGATTATCATAATCTTTATCACTATCTTTACGACTGTTATTATTATCTTTTTTTTTTCTTATGGGCTCGCGTGTGTGTGTGTGTGTGTGTGTGTGTGTGTGTGTGTGTGTGTGTGTGTGTGTGTGTATGTGTGTGTGTGTGTGTGTGTGTGAATGTATAGATATCCATGTGCGTTTCATACCTGAACAACAAAACAAAAAAAGCATATCAATATATATATATCCCCTTTCCACATTTACAATCTGTTCTTCTTATCCAATTCCTTATCCACCGATTATCACCACTTGTCCACACACTTTTCTTTCTTTCCTTGCACAAAGTCTCGAAGCAATAAGCGAAAAGGAAATGAAATCGACGACTTTTCGGGTCTGACTCTGACGGCGATGACACGAGAAGGATCAAGCCCATCCATCACGCCCTCAACAGGTGGCGATGGGCGGCCGGGCGGGCTGGGAGGAAGCAATGGCTTTATTCCCACGTTATTGTCCGATTTCTTGAGGGGGTCGTAGGGGGGTCGGGGGGTGAGGGGAGAGGAGGGAGGCCTTTTTCTTTTTTAATTGTTCTCTTTTTTTTCTTGTTTTTTTACTTCTTTTCTTTTCTTTTTTGTCTGTCTGTCGCTTTAGTTCTCTCTCGCTTTCTCTGTTTCTTTCCGCCTGTCTGTCTATCCGTCCCTCGGAGAGAGACTGGCACGCAGGAAGATAGAATGAGAGAGAGAGAGAGAGAAAGAAAAAAAGAGAGAAAGAGAGAAAGATAGAGAGGGGGAGGAGAGAGAGAGGGAGAGAGAGAGAGAGAGAGA
Organism: Penaeus vannamei; assembly: GCF_042767895.1. NCBI lineage: Eukaryota > Metazoa > Arthropoda > Malacostraca > Decapoda > Penaeidae > Penaeus > Penaeus vannamei. The sequence continues at coordinate 38,164,208 of NC_091569.1, read as the reverse complement.
GAGAGAGAGAGAGAGAGAGAGAGAGAGAGAGAGAGAGAGAGAGAGAGAGAAAGTCAGAGAAAGAAGAGAGAGAGAGAGAGAGAGAGAGAAAGCCAGAGAAAGGGAGAGAGAGAAAGCCAGAGAAAGAGAGAGAGAGAGAGAGACAAAGGGTCTGCAATTCTAAATCCGGATATTGGCACGTCACACAAGGCAAAATACCTCAAACAACTCTAAACATTTCGCAAATGTTCTAACAAACATTCCCAGACTTCGAAATACTTGTCACGAAGACCTGAAAGTTGAAGACCATTTTTTTTTTTTTTTTTTTTTTCTGAAAACCACCGAGAGATTTCAAAATTCCATCCCGAATTCCATGCCATTTCTGGAACAACTGATACACGGTTTAACATCACGCAACGATGCTGGAAGAATAAACATCAACAAAACATCTATCAACGCACTTCTCCGTGGCGTCTGGTCCTTGCGCAAAACGGAGATCGTCTGCGCACAAAGACAGTTCGTTTTAAGGATAGGATTACCCGATAGGAATTACCTGAAGAGGGTTACCTGATCAGAAGATTTAAGAATAGAGGATTTAACGGGATGAGAGTAGCCATTGTGAGGTATTTCGCTCCTTTTTTTTTTAATTTTCGATAAAAATAATCGTTATATATACAGTGAATACACATGGATAGTGACAGAACCTATGCTTTTGGTTTATACGTACAATACTTCCCCAAAAATAAACCTAAATCACACGTTAATACAAGATATGAAAATCATTTATAACAAGATAAGCTTAATTATCATGTATTAACATATAGGTACGTTCTTACATCCATCATTTCCCCTAGAATCAAATATAGGAATAAGAATCTCATATTCTATCACAGGTAACATGATTATATCAATATCTGATGATGCATTAGAGAAGCATTAGGCTGGGATGTAACTATAAAGGTATTCAGTTAATGTAACAAGAGAGAGGACAGAAGCAGTCTAAAATAATATCACTTTACATAGATCAGGCTACATATGAGACAGGTAGGCACTGTTTGCAGTTAGTCTGTTGTGAATCCATAATTAATATTGACCTTTTCCCTTGAGTATTCTGACAGCTGTTAATGAAAAACAACTCTTCGTTATCATCACTAAAGGAGTGAAAATTTGGATTCATTTCTGGTAACTATAACATCAAGTTTATTATACAAATAATTACATATCTAGCTATATCTGATATCTTAAAGTGCATCCTCATTGGCTAAACGGATTGATGTCATTAACTCCGCCCCCTTTTAGACCTTGTCGATCTGTGCGATATTTTATGTGTTCTTTTAATTATATTTTCTCTGAAACTGGTTCAGTTATGCCCATGGAAGAAATGATAATAAATAAAGAAATAAAGAAAAAGATATTTGATAATGATAAAGAAATAAATAAAGAAAAGATATTTGTAGTAGATGAAGGTAAATAGGTGTTGTGTAATAGCTCGTCAGTTGCCAATTAAGATTTTCATTGAGAGAGTCTTTGACTAAGATCAACCTTAATGGAGGAATCACCTTTGTGTTTTATTTATTTGTTGAATTTTATTTACTATAAGTAAAATATTGCGAAGATGATCATATTTATGGTAAAGAAGGAATGAAGAGGGTGGTTTAAAAAGGAAAATAACCAAATGTTGATAAAGCTGAAAAGGGTGAGTATATATCTGTGTGTGTATGTGTGTGCATAAGTGTGTGCATGCATATGTGTGTATGGATGTAAGTGTATGTATGTGGATGTGTTTGTTTGTGCGGATGTGTGTGTTTATGCGGATGTGTGTGTTTATGCGGATGTGTGTATTCATGCGGATGTGTGTTTATGCGGATGTGTGTGTATCTGGATGTGTGTTTATGCGGATGTGTGTGGATATATATACATGTGTGTGCGCTTCGTTGTTTGTGTAACTCCAGCCGCTTGATGGAGTTTTCTGGCTGAGGAAACACGGATAAAGGCGACTATCGTGCCACTTCCTCGAGACCCAAGGGCTTGTTGCATGATACAGATAAATGCAATTGCAAGTGAGCTGCAGAGGGATTTTCCTCTTGTTCTTATAAGACAGACAGACAGACAGAGAGAGAATGGGACAGAAAGACAGGCACGGACACGCACACACACACAGACACACACACACACACACACACACACACACACACACACACACACACACACACACACACACACACACACACACACACACACGCACACACACACACACACACACACATACACACACACACACACTCCTCTCTCTCTCTAACCCTGCGCACAGGTTTAGAGAGAGAGATAGACAGACAGACCAAGAGAGAGAGAGAGAGAAATAGACAAGAGAGAAAAATGAAAGAGATAGATAAAATGAAGTAGTGAAGCAGACAGACAGACAGACAGACAGAATCTACATAAACCACTAAACTTTGCATAAGGGAAGCACAGTTGTTCTTCCACAGCCAAGTAACTTTGCCTCAACCTTAGCCTAAGAGATGTCTAAATCTTCCCTCTCGACCTCGAGGACTCAACATGTTGCAACACGTTTAACTCACTCGTAACGTCATCGCGCGATTGCAAAAAAAAAAAAAAAAAAAAAAAAAACGCTGAGAATTTTTTTTTTTTTTTTTTTTTTTTATAATGAAAATTACACACTCGGGGACAAACTCATGTGTCGAGTGATCTGACGTCTTCACTTAATTTCGAGCCTAATACATCCACCCCCTCAAAAAAAAAAAAAAAAAAAATGAGAGGAGGGTAAGAAAAAAAAAAAAAAAACTTTCGGTCTCTCTCGAGTTTTCAGATTAATGATCGTCTCTGAAGCTCTTTTATGGACCAAGAATTTCAAGAATGGAGATTAAAAGGCTGTCTGATTCTTCTCGTTTGATTGACAGGGTGGTGATGATTGCTTCGGAATGGTAGTTAATGAAGGGATGGTAATGTTAGCGCTGATTAGAATGATATGGTGAAATTTTTTTTGTTAATTTGGTATATTCATTAATGTAACTGCTGGTTAGCAACACATGTAGACATACAGTCGCGTACGTACATGTACTCTGGCATATTATCTCACATACGCACATGTAAACGCACATGAAGAAAACAAGCAAGCACATAATTACATACACACATGTATGCACACACACAAAAAATATATAGAATATATACACATATATATCAAATACATACACGTATATATCAAATATGTACACATATAATAAAATGTACACACATCTATATCAAATACACGTAAATATCTAATACACATATATATCAAATACATATATGTATCAAACATACATATATATCAAATACACATATATATCAAACATACACACATATATATCAAATACACATATATACCAAATATATACACATTTCCACACACATATCCACCCACACCAACATCCAAAACGCCAAAAAAAAAAAAAAAAAAAAAAATCTCAAAACTCTTCTCACCTCCCCCTCTCCCCTCTCACCCTCCCTCCCCCCTGCCAGGCAAGAGCACGGGCATCGTGACCAACACTCGCCTCACCCACGGCACGCCCTCGGCTCTGTACGCCCGCTCGCCCTCGAGGTACTGGGAGGACGACGCCAAGGTCCCCGTGCACGCCCATGCTACGTGCAAGGACATCGCACGTCAGCTGGTGGAGAACGAACCCGGAAGGAATATCAATGTGAGTTGTTGTTTTTGTTCTTGATGTTCTTGTTCTCGGGGCGAGGGATAGATGGAAAGAATGGATGAATGAGAGAGAGGGAGAGAGACAGACAGACAGAGAAAGAGAGAGCTGGTGGAGAACGAACCCGGAAGGAATATCAATGTGAGTTGTTGTTGTTCTTGTTGTTTGTTCTTGTTCTCGGGGCGAGGGGTAGATGGAAAGAATGGATGAATGAAAGAGAGGGAGAGAGACAGACAGACAGAGAAAGAGAGAGCTGGTGGAGAACGAACCCGGAAGAAATATCAATGTGAGTTGTTGTTGTTGTTTTTGATAGGTTTGTTCTTGATGTTTGTTCTTGTTGTTCTTGTTCTCGGGGCGAGGGATAGATGGGAAGAATGGATGAATGAGAGAGAGGGTGAGTGAGAGAGAGAGACAGACAGACAGAGAAAGAGTGAGTGAAAGAGAGAGTTGGTGGAGAACGAACCCGGAAGGAATATCAATGTGAGTTGTTGTTTTTGTTCTTGATGTTCTTGTTGTTCTTGTTCTCGGGGCGAGGGATAGATGGAAAGAATGGATGAATGAGAGAGAGAGAGAGAGACAGACAGACAGAGAAAGAGTGAGTGAAAGAGAGAGTTGGTGGAGAACGAACCCGGAAGAAATATCAATGTGAGTTGTTGTTGTTGTTGATAGGTTTGTTCTTGAGGTTTGTTCTTGTTCTCGGGGCGATGGGTAGATGGAATGAATGGATGAATGAGAGAGAGGGAGGGAGGGACAGACAGACAGAGAAAGAGTGAGTGAAAGAGAGAGAGAGTGGGTGAAAGAGAGAGAGTCTCTGTCTCTCTCTCTCTCTCTTTCACTCAGAAAGTGAGAGAGGAGAGAGAGAGCGAGCGAGGAGAAAGAGAGAAAGTGTGTGTGTGTGTGTGAGAGAGAGAGAGAGAGAGAGTGTGTGTGTGTGTGCTAGTGAAAGAGAGAAAGAGAGAGTGTGTGTGAGTGAGTGAGTGAGAGGGAGAGAGAGAAAGTGTGTGAGAGAGAGAGTGAGAGAGAGTGAGCGAGAGAGAGAGAGTGAGCGAGAGAGAGAGAAAGTGAGAGAGAGAGTGAGAGTGAGTGAATGAGAGAGAGAGAGAGAGAAAGAGGAAGTGTGTGTGAGAGAGAGAAAGACAGACAGACAGATAGATAAGCAGAGACAGACAAAGTGAGTGAATAAGAAAGAGAGACAGACAGACAGACAGGCAAACTGACATAAAGGACAGACAAATAAACAGACAGAAACAAGATAAAGAGAGAGACATAGACAGACACGCAGACAAACAACCAAATACACTGGCATAATCAACATCATATTGCAACCACTTTTTATCTGGTTAAATACCTGTTGCAATTTAGATTGACAGATGCATAGATAAAAGTAACAAACATATATACATGAACAAATATGCAAATATTTTTTAAGTCTCTGTTTATATTCATTAATTCATCTATCTATCTCTCCATCCATATATATGTCTATACGTATCTATCAATCAGTCTGTCACGTCTATTTATCTATATGTCTGTATCTATATCTATCTATACATGCATACATACATACGTATATATGTGTATCTGTCTCTCTATCTGTATATCTATTTATCTGTCTGTTTGTCTGTCTATCTGTAAACTGTGAAAGCAGCAAAAATGATAAAGAAAATAAATCAAAATTAATACCAATACCGTCCACCCCCACCCATCCCCTCCCCCCCTCCTTTCCTCCTTCCCTTCCGCCTCCTTTCCACCTATTTTCCTCCCTTCCTCCCTCCCACCCCCTCCTTCCTCCCTCTCCCCTCCCTCCTATCCACTTCTTCCCTCTCCCCATCCCCCCACCCCTCCCACCTCCCTTCCTCCCCCAACCCCATCCATCCCCTCCCTCCTCCCTCTCCCCCTCCAACCTCCCCCCTTACCAATCCTACCCCCATCCATCCCCCCTTCCTCCCCTCCTCACCCCAACCCTTCCTCCCTCACCTCCCACCCCCTCCCACCCCCTCCTCCCAACCCTCCCACTCCCACCCTTCCCACCACCACCTAGGTCCTCCTGGGCGGCGGCCGACGGCACTGGATCCCGACGACGGAGTTCGACCGGGAGGAGCGGGACCAGCGCGGCCGACGGACCGACGGGAAGAACCTGCTCGACGTCTGGGTCCACGACAAGAAGACCCGGGACCTGAACGCCGAGTACGTGTGGAACAAGGCGCAGTTCGAGAGCGTCGACGCCCGGCACACGGACTACCTGTTGGGTGAGTAAAGGGGGGGAAGGGGTGGTAAGGGGGTGGGGGGGTTGGGGAGGTGGGTAGGGGGTAGGGGAGGTGGGAGGGAATGGGGACCTGAACGCCGAGTACGTGTGGAACAAGGCGCAGTTCGAGAGCGTCGACGCCCGCCACACGGACTACCTGCTGGGTGAGTGAAGGGGGGGAAGGGAGGGAAGGGGGATTAGGGGACTACCTGCTTGGGTGAGTAGGGAGTAGGGGGGGTAGGAGTCGACGCCCGGCACACGGACTACCTGCTGGGTGAGTAAAGGGGGTGGAGGGTGGAGGGGGGAGGGGGAGGCGGGTGAGGGAGGGAGGGGAGGTGGGGGTGGGTTGGTTGGGGGTAGGGGGGAGGTGGTGGGGGGTAAGGGAGGAGTGTGGGAGGGAATGGTGGATTACCTGCTAGGTGAGTAGGGAGTAGGGACCGACGGGAAGAACCTGCTCGACGTCTGGGTCCACGACAAGAAGACCCGGGACCTGAACGCCGAGTACGTGTGGCACAAGGCGCAGTTCGAGAGCGGCGGCGCGCGGCACACGGGCTACCTGTTGGGTGCGGAAAGGGGGGGGGGGGGCGGGAAGGGGGTTGGGGGGTTGGGGAGGTGGGTAGGGGGTAGGGGAGGTGGGGGGGAATGGGGCCCTGAACGCCGAGTACGTGTGGAACAAGGCGCAGTTCGAGAGCGCCGCCGCCCGCCACACGGACTACCTGCTGGGTGAGTGAAGGGGGGGAAGGGAGGGAAGGGGGATTAGGGGACTACCTGCTGGGTGAGTAGGGAGTAGGGGGGGTAGGAGTCGACGCCCGGCACACGGACTACCTGCTGGGTGAGTAAAGGGGGTGGAGGTGGAGGGGGAGGGGGAGGCGGGTGAGGGAGGGAGGGGAGGTGGGGGGTGGGTTGGTTGGTGGGGGTTGGGGGAGGTGGTGGGGGGTAAGGGGGAGGTGGGAGGGAAGGTGGATTACCTTGCTAGGTGAGTAGGGAGTAGGGACCTGACGGGAAGGAACCTGCTCGACGTCTGGGTCCACGACAAGAAGACCCGGGGACCTGAACGCCGAGTACGTGTGGAACAAGGCGCAGTTCGAGAGCGTCGACGCCCGGCACACGGACTACCTGTTGGGTGAAGTAAAGGG
>NC_091569.1:38144644-38149644 GCF_042767895.1 Penaeus vannamei | reverse complement strand
TGTCTTTATCTTTATCTTTATTTTTATTTCTATCATTATCATTGTCATTATTATTATCACCTTTTTTATCTCTATCTTTATCATTACCTTTATCTTTATATTTATTTTTATCACTATCATTATCATTATTATCATCATCTTTATCTCTTTCTTTATTATCATTATCATTATCTTTATCTTTAACTTTATCTGTATCACTATCATCATCATTAATCATTATCAATATCATCATCAAGACAATTGCTATCATCGTTGTTGTCATTAATATTGTTATCATAATCCCCCATCACTATATTCCCTTTATCTCATCCTTCTCAAAGTCAACATTATTTATGAAAATGAAACGAGAGAGAGGAAAAAAATCTTATACTTTTGTGTCCTATTTCTATGCGTTTTTCTTTTTTTTTCTTTTCTTTTTTATCCTCATATTTTCCAATTTGCTTCGGGATATTTACGGGAGAAATATGAGCCTCGTCGATCATTTTAAAAGAAATGAGTGAATTGCAACACTCGACTTGCATTTATTATCTTTAGGATAATAGTTCTAGTTTCATTTTTTATTTAAAAAACAAAAAAATAATTCTATAGAGTTTCCATAATACTGATTTTTTATTCTTATTTATATAGTCTTTTCGTAATATTCAAATAACCCTTTTCCTCCACCTAGTATTAAAACCCTCACTACAACCACGATATTTCTCTCTCTCCATCACTTCCCACGACCCCATTCATAAATTCCGACCCCCCCCCCCCTGCCCCCTCTGGCCCTCCCCCTTCCTCCAGCCGGCCGAATAGACCACGCCCACCACCACAACAATGGGCGGCGGGCGTTAGAGGAGGTGTGTGTGATGGACGACGCCATCCAGGCCGCCCTCAACACCACGTCACCCACAGACACCCTCCTCGTCCTAACAGCTGATCACTCGCACGTGTTCACCTTCGGGGGGGACAACACCCCTCGTGGACATCCTGTGACGGGTACTCCCACCTCGGGATGGTGTCCTTGTCGTGTTTTTTTTCCTTTTTTTTTTAATCTATTTTCCTTCTTCTTTTGTGATTTGTTTGTGATTTCAATTCCTTGTGTCCTTGTCGTGTTTTTTTTTCTTTTTATTTTTATTTATTTTCCTTCTTTGTTGTTTGTTTGTTTGCTTGTGATTTCAATTCCTTGTGTCCTTGTCGTGTTTTTCCTTTTTCTTCATTTTCCTTCTTCTTTGTTGTTTGTTTGTTTGTTTGTGATTTCATTTCCTTGTGTCCTTGTCGTGTTTTTCCTTTTTTTGTTTTGGTTTGTTTTTATCTATTTTCCTTCTTTGTTGTTTGTTTGTTTGTTTGTGATTTCAATTCCTTGTGTCCTTGTCGTGTTTTTCCTTTTTTTTTGTCTATTTTCCATTTTCTTTGTTGTTTGTTTGTTTGTGATTTCAATTCCTTGTGCCCTTGTCGTGTTTTTCCTTTTTTTATCTATTTTCCTTCTTCTTTGTTGTTTGTTTGTTTGTGATTTCAATTCCTTGTGTGATTGTGTTGTTTTCCTTTTTTTCGTTTTGTTTTGTTTTTATCTATTTTCCTTCTTCTTTGTTGTTTGTTTGTTTTTTATTTCAATTCCTTTTGCGATTGTGTTGTTTTTCCTTTTTTCGTTTTTATCTTTTTTTTTTTTTACTTCTTCTTTGTTGTTTGTGATTTCAATTTCCTTTGTTTGCTGTTTCTTTATTTCTATTTTCCTTCTTCTTTGTTTTTTGTTTGTTTGTGGTTTCAATTCCCTTTGTTTGATGTTTCTTTATTTTTATTTAACTTCTTCTTTTTTTGTTGTTTGTGATTTCAATTCTCTTTGTTTGTTGTTTCTTTATTTCGGTTTATTGTGTCCCTTCCTTTATTGTTGGTGTTGTTTATTTCTGTTTGTTAAGTCTCTTTTTTCCTTTTTGTTAATTCCGCTTCTTTTTTATTTTCTGCATATGCTCCTTATTTCTTGTTTTCATTTGTTGTTGCTTTTCCTTTTTGTTTTATTTACATTTCTATTTCTTAGTTCCTCTTGTTTTATTTTCTTTCTTATTTCTATTTAGTTCCACTTATTGCTTATTCTAATTCATAATTGTTATTTCTCCTTTTGTTTGTTCTTGTTATTTGTATATGTTAGTAATCCTTTTTATTTTCATTTGTTTTCCTTACTTTTTTGTCTCTTTCTTTTTTGTATCCGTTATTACCCTTTCTTCTTTATATTTACTTGTTATTCCCTCTTCTTTTATTTGTTTTTATTTTTATTTTATTTTTGTTTAAGTATTTTCTTTTTCTTATACGTATCTTCTCTTTGTTATACGTTTTTTTCGTTATACGTATTTTATTTTTGTTATTCTTATTTTCTTTCTGTTAAACGTATTTTATTTTTCTTTTAGGTATTTTCTCTCTGTTATACGTATTTTCTTATCGTTATACGCATTTTGTTTTTGTTATTCTTATTTTCTTTTTTGTTTACGTATTTTCTTATACGTATTTTCTCTTTGTTATACGTATTTTCTTTTTGTTATTTTTCTTTTCTTTTTGTTAAAAGTATTTTCTATTTGTTATTTTTATTTTATTTTTGTTATAAGTATTTTATTTTTGTTAAACGTATTTTCTTTCTGTTAAACGTATTTTCTTTTTGTTATTTTTATTTTCTCTTTGTTAAACGCATTTTCTTTCTGTTAAACGTATTTTCTATTTGTTATAATATTTTCTTTTTGTTTTTCATTGTTTTTACTCCATATTACAGGTCATAATTCCCGAATTTCGACTTTTTAGATTTTGTTTCATGCATTCTGATGGAAACTACAATGCATGTCAGATTTACGATTTATGCGTGCGTGTTTCGTCTACAAAGCATGTGTGTCGCATGTTTTTTTTTTTTTTTTTTTAATCCCTTTGGTGTTTTTCTCTTAATTTTTAACGAAGCATAAGGTCTTTAAGTGTTTTTTCTGTTTTTTTTTTTTTTTTTTAATCCCTTTGGTGTTTTTCTCTTCAATTTTTGTAACGAAGCATAAGGTCTTCTGGTAAGTAGTTTTTTTTTTTTTTTTGTTAAATCCCTTTGGTGTTTTTCTCCATTTTTGTAACGAAGCATAAGGTCTTTAAGTGTTTTTTTTTTTTTTTTTTTTTTTAATCCCTGTAATGTTGAGTGTCTTCCTTTTTTTAATGATGCATAAGATGTTTAGTGTTTTTTTTTGTTTTTTTTTTCTTTTTTCTGTTTTTATTATCCCTTTCGTGTTTTTCTCTTCCTTTTTTAACGAAGGACAAGATATTTAGTGTTTTTTTCTTTCTTTCGTTCTTTTTTTTTAATCCCTTTCGTGTTTTTCTCTTCAATTTTTAACGAAGCATAAGATCTTTAGTGTTTTTTAATCTTTCTTTTTTCTTTTTTTCAGTTTTTTTCTGTTTTTTACGAACCATAAGATCTTTAGTATTTCTTTCTTTCTTTCTTTTCTTTTTCCTTCTTTCTTTTTTTTACGAACCATGAGATCTTTAGTTGTTGTTTTTTTCTTTCTTTTTTTTTTTAAATCCCTTTAAAAGTGCTTTTTTATTCTTTCTTTTCTTTCTTTCTTTCTTTTTTATCGTTCTTTTGCACGAACCATAATATCTTCTTTAGTATTTCTTTTCTTTTTCTTTCTTTCTTTCTTTTTCTTTCTTCTTTTTTTGTTTCTTTACGGCCCTTGAGATCTTTAGTATTTTTTCTTTCTTTCTTTTTCTTTCTTCTTTTTTTATTTCTTTACGAACCATAATATCTTTAGTATCTTTCTTTCTTTCATTTCTTATTCTTTCTTCTTTTTTTTATTTCTTTACGAACCATAAGATCTTTAGTAATTTTTCTTTCTTTCTTTCCTTCTTTCTTATTTCATTATTATTATTTTTTTTTTACGAACCATAATATCTTTAGTATTTTTTCTTTCTTTCTTTTTCTTTCTTCTTTTTTTATTTCTTTACGAACCATAATATCTTTAGTATTTTTTCTTTCTTTCTTTCTTTTTCTTTCTTCTTTTTTATTTCTTTTCGAACCAAAAGATCTTTAGTATTTTTTTTCTTTCTTTCTTTCTTTACGAACCATAAGATCTTTAGTGTTTTTCTTTCTCTCTTTCTTTTTCTTTCTTCTTTTTTCTTTTTGTCTACGAATCATAAGGTATTAAGTGTTTTTTCTTTCTTTCTTTCTTTTCTTATTCTTTCTTCTTTTTTTCTTTCTTTACGAACCATAAGGTATTAAGTGTTTTTTCTTTCTTTCTTTCTTTTCTTATTCTTTCTTCTTTTTCCCCCCTACGAACCATAAAAATCCATTTATGCACTTGTCTCTAATAAGAATGTTGTGTGGTACCTGTTGTACGGTGTCTTGGTTCCTATGCAAGATGACAGCTCTTCTCCTTATTCGTACGGCAGGTAAGGCAGAATAGGAAATATATGGATTAATTGAAGAAGAATAAGACTTAAAGAAACGAACAGAGAGCAAAGAAACAAGATAAACAATCTTTAAAAAAAAGACGGAATAATTAAAATCAATTACACGAAACAAATAAACTTAAAACAAACATAAAAAGACGAAACAATTAAATTAAAATCAATTGAATAAACAAAGAAGTGAAACAAGGTAAAACTAAACAAATACAGCATTAAAAACAAATAAAAACAAGGAAAGGAAATACAAAATCCCTAAAATAACAACATAAAACAACTCGACTCGATCTCTGACCTTCACTCACCCAAATGAAAAGGAAAAAACGCAAAGAAAAAGAGAGAGAGAAAAAATGGGGAAATGGGAAAACATGAAAAAAACATACAAAGTAAAAAGGAAAAGAAAAAAAAAGACAAGAAAAAAGGAAAGATACCCAAAAACGCAAAGAGAAACGGAGAAAAAAATAAAAAATAAAAAAATCTTTTTTTTTTTTTTTATCTCCCTCTCCCTCTAAAAGCTAAAAAAGGCCAGTTCTCGCCCTCACAGCGGGGCGCCTCGACCACGCCCACCACTACAACATCGCCTCTCGCGCCCTCGAGGAAGTCGC
>NC_091569.1:38119644-38124644 GCF_042767895.1 Penaeus vannamei | reverse complement strand
TATTTACACCTACTACTATTAACATAATCATTATCATTATCATTGTTATACAGTCATCAATTACTCTTAATGTTAATAATTTCATTTAATGCCTTTATCTGTATCATCATTTTCATTAATTAAAAAAGTTATTCTTCTCATTATCATGATGATCATTGTCATTATAATCTTTATTATAAATATTTTTTGCCTCACTGATTTACATTTAAGAGTTTTCTTCTTTGTATTTATTATGATCATTATTTTTATTACTATTATCACCATTATCATTTTTATTACTATTATCACTATTATCATTATTATCATTATTACTATCATAATGAATATATCTGTCATTATCATCATTATCATTTTTATTAACATTTTATTATCCTGATTGTTATTATTATCATTAACATTTTTATCATATATATTTTTTATCTATATTATCATTGATATTGTCATTATTATTGCTACTACTATTACTATTCTTGTTATTACTGTTATAATTATTACTATTATTATCCTCATTGTTGTCATTAATGTTATGATTATCATCTTTTGCCTTTCCTTTTTTTCTTTATCTTTCTTGTCACCAGCTTTTCATATGACCAATGTAGTCGATAAATTACTTTTCTTGTTTTTGTTTTTTTTTTGTCTTTGATTATTTAATTGCCTCTCCATCTCATGATTTTCTCCATCATTTTGTTTGTCTTTCTTTATTATTATTATTATTATTATTATTATTTTTTTTTTTTTTTTTTTTTTTTTTTTTTTTTTTTTTTTTTGTCCCCGGTCGCTGTCGAAAATGGCGCAAAGGTTCGACTCTCTTATTCCTTAATTACCTCATAGTTGGATGGATGTTTATATTTTCTTACGAGAGAGTGAAATGCATTCCAATAAACATTATTTGACTACAGCTGGTTTGGTTTGATTAGCCTCGGTGCCTTTCACTATATTTACGGCAATTCCTAGTGGGAAGTTTTCGGTTTTCGTAATTTGCGAAAGAAAATGAAAGGAAATGTAGCGGACATTTCCTTTTCACTATATTTACGGCAATTCCTGTTGGTTTCACTTTCCGTACTTTGCGAAATGAAAGGAAATGTAGCGGACATTGCCTTTCACTATATTTACGGCAATTCCTGCTGGGAAGTTTTCGGTTTTTGCAAAATGAAAGGAAATGTAGCGGACATTGCCTTTCACTATATTTACGGCACTTCCTGCTTGGGAAGTTTTCGTAATTTGCAAAATGAGAGGAAATGTAGCGGACATTGGCTTTCACTATATGTACGGCAATTCCTACTGGGAAGTTTTCGGTTTTCGTACTTCGCAAAATGAAAGGAAATGCAGCGGACATTGCTTCATTAGCGGCCATTTCCTTCCACTATATGTACGGCACTTCCTGTTGCTTTCACTTCGGTTTCCGTACTTTGCAAAATGAAAGGAAAATGTAGCGGACATTTCCATTCATTATATTTACGGCAATTCTTGCTTGGGAAGTTTTCGTAATTTGCAAAATGAAAGGAAATGTAGCGGACATTGCCTTTTCACTATATTTACGGCACTTCCTGTGGCTTTCACTTCGGTTTTGGTACTTTGCAGAATGAAAGGAAATGTAGCCTTTCACTATATTTACGGCAATTCCTACTGGGAGGTTTTTGGTTTTTGTACTTTGCGAAATGAAAGGAAATGAAGCGGACATTGGCTTTCACTATATTTACGGCACTTTCTGTTGCTTTCACTTTGGATTTTGTACTTTGCGAAATGAAAGGAAATGTAGCGAATATTTCCTTTAACAATATGTACGGCAATTCTTGCTTGGGAAGTTTTCGTAATTTGCAAAATGAGAGGAAATGTAGCGGACATTGGCTTTCACTATATCCACGGCACTTCCTGTTGCTTTCACTTCGGTTTCCGTACTTCGCAAAATGAAAGGAAATGTAGCGGACATCGATGAAGTTGTAGGCGCAAAATTTGTCGGTTTTTGAGTCTCTATCCAGCGCTCCGAAAGACCGGGAAGAGAAGAATCATGTTTGCCTTTTACACAACAAGTTCTCGGGTAATCGAAGTTGGTTCAGAACGAGATCCGAGGACATTCGAACCGCGTCTGAAGTTCGGGGAGATTGATTCATGTCGGTCGGAAGTTAAAGTTAAAAGCCCCAAATCAGAGGAAGAAACCGTCGAAGTCGATGTGTTCTTAACCCTTCTACTCCTCCTCCTGAGAACCTCCCTCGTGGCTCCTCTCTTCCTGAGAACCTCCTTCGTGGCTCCTCTCCTCCTGAGAACCTCCTTCGTGGCTCCTCTCTTCCTGAGAACCTCCTTCGTGGCTCCTCTCCTCCTGAGAACCTCCTTCGTGGCTCCTCTCCTCCTGAGAACCTCCTTCGTGGCTCCTCTCCTCCTGAGAACCTCCTTCGTGGCTCCTCTCCTCCTGAGAACCTCCTTCGTGGCTCCTCTCCTCCTGAGAACCTCCTTCGTGGCTCCTCTCCTCCTGAGAACCTCCCTCGTGGCTCCTCTCCTCCTGAGAACCTCCTTCGTGGCTCCTCTCTTCCTGAGAACCTCCTTCGTGGCTCCTCTCCTCCTGAGAACCTCCTTCGTGGCTCCTCTCCTCCTGAGAACCTCCTTCGTGGCTCCTCTCCTCCTGAGAACCTCCTTCGTGGCTCCTCTCCTCCTGAGAACCTCCTTCGTGGCTCCTCTCCTCCTGAGAACCTCCTTCGTGGCTCCTCTCCTCCTGAGAACCTCCTTCGTGGCTCCTCTCTTCCTGAGAACCTCCTTCGTGGCTCCTCTCTTCCTGAGAACCTCCTCCGTGGCTCCTCTCCTCCTGAGAACCTCCTTCGTGGCTCCTCTCCTTCCTGAGAACCTCCTTCGTGGCTCCTCTCTTCCTGAGAACCTCCTTCGTGGCTCCTCTTCCTGAGAACCTCCTTCGTGGCTCCTCTCTTCCTGAGAACCTCCTTCGTGGCTCCTCTCTTCCTGAGAACCTCCTTCGTGGCTCCTCTCTTCCTGAGAACCTCCTTCGTGGCTCCTCTCCTCCTGAGAACCTCCTTCGTGGCTCCTCTCTTCCTGAGAACCTCCTTCGTGGCTCCTCTCTTCCTGAGAACCTCCTTCGTGGCTCCTCTCTTCCTGAGAACCTCCTTCGTGGCTCCTCTCCTCCTGAGAACCTCCTCCGTGGCTCCTCTCCTCCTGAGAACCTCCTTCGTGGCTCCTCTCTTCCTGAGAACCTCCTTCGTGGCTCCTCTCCTCCTGAGAACCTCCTTCGTGGCTCCTCTCCTCCTGAGAACCTCCTTCGTGGCTCCTCTCTTCCTGAGAACCTCCTTCGTGGCTCCTCTCTTCCTGAGAACCTCCTTCGTGGCTCCTCTCTTCCTGAGAACCTCCTTCGTGGCTCCTCTCCTCCTGAGAACCTCCTCCGTGGCTCCTCTCCTCCTGAGAACCTCCTTCGTGGCTCCTCTCTTCCTGAGAACCTCCTTCGTGGCTCCTCTCCTCCTGAGAACCTCCTTCGTGGCTCCTCTCCTCCTGAGAACCTCCTTCGTGGCTCCTCTCTTCCTGAGAACCTCCTTCGTGGTTCCTCTCCTCCTGAGAACCTCCTTCGTGGCTCCTCTCTTCCTGAGAACCTCCTTCGTGGCTCCTCTCCTCCTGAGAACCTCCTTCGTGGCTCCTCTCTTCCTGAGAACCTCCTTCGTGGCTCCTCTCTTCCTGAGAACCCCCTTCGTGGCTCCTCTCCTCCTGAGAACCTCCTTCGTGGCTCCTCTCTTCCTGAGAACCTCCTTCGTGGCTCCTCTCCTCCTGAGAACCTCCTTCGTGGCTCCTCTCTTCCTGAGAACCTCCTTCGTGGCTCCTCTTTTCCTGAGAACCTCCTTCGTGGCTCCTCTCTTCCTGAGAACCTCCTTCGTGGCTCCTCTCCTCCTGAGAACCTCCTTCGTGGCTCCTCTCTTCCTGAGAACCTCCTTCGTGGCTCCTCTCTTCCTGAGAACCTCCTTCGTGGTTCCTCTCCTCCTGAGAACCTCCTTCGTGGCTCCTCTCTTCCTGAGAACCCCCTTCGTGGCTCCTCTCTTCCTGAGAACCTCCTTCGTGGCTCCTCTCTTCCTGAGAACCCCCTTCGTGGCTCCTCTCTTCCTGAGAACCTCCTTCGTGGCTCCTCTCTTCCTGAGAACCTCCTTCGTGGTTCCTCTCCTCCTGAGAACCTTCTTCGTGGCTCCTCTCTTCCTGAGAACCTCCTTCGTGGCTCCTCTCTTCCTGAGAACCTCCTTCGTGGCTCCTCTCTTCCTGAGAACCTCCTTCGTGGCTCCTCTCTTCCTGAGAACCTCCTTCGTGGTTCCTCTCCTCCTGAGAACCTCCTTCGTGGCTCCTCTCTTCCTGAGAACCCCCTTCGTGGCTCCTCTCTTCCTGAGAACCTCCTTCGTGGCTCCTCTCTCCCTGAGAACCTCCTTCGTGGTTCCTCTCCTCCTGAGAACCTCCTTCGTGGCTCCTCTCTTCCTGAGAACCTCCTTCGTGGCTCCTCTCTTCCTGAGAACCTCCTTCGTGGCTCCTCTCTTCCTGAGAACCTCCTTCGTGGCTCCTCTCTTCCTGAGAACCTCCTTCGTGGCTCCTCTCTTCCTGAGAACCTCCTTCGTGGCTCCTCTCTTCCTGAGAACCTCCTTCGTGGCTCCTCTCCTCCTGAGAACCTCCTTCGTGGCTCCTCTCTTCCTGAGAACCTCCTTCGTGGCTCCTCTCCTCCTGAGAACCTCCTTCGTGGCTCCTCTCTTCCTGAGAACCTCCTTCGTGGCTCCTCTCCTCCTGAGAACCTCCTCCGTGGCTCCTCTCTTCCTGAGAACCTCCTTCGTGGCTCCTCTCTTCCTGAGAACCTCCTTCGTGGTTCCTCTCTTCCTGAGAACCTCCTTCGTGGCTCCTCTCTTCCTGAGAACCTCCTTCGTGGTTCCTCTCCTCCTGAGAACCTCCTTCGTGGCTCCTCTCCTCCTGAGAACCTCCTCTAAGCTCCCCCTTCCCCTGAGAACCTCCTCTAAGCTCCCCCTTCCCCCGAGAACCTCCTC
>NC_091569.1:38099644-38104644 GCF_042767895.1 Penaeus vannamei | reverse complement strand
GAGAAATAAACTAAAAAATAAATAGAAAAAAGATGTTAAAAATTTTAAATATTTGCATTGGACGAAGGACAAGGGGAGGGGCTTATCTAGTTCAAAAGTTGCCAACTAGGAATATTCATCGAGACGGAGTGGCGATACTAGCCTTATAGTATCTTAGATTCTCACGTATTTACATATCACTGCACGTCTGTCTACCTACCGACATACTTCCAAATAGTACATATTTATCTTTCTATCTGTCTAACCATTTATTTATCGATCTCTATCTATTTTTATCTGTCTGTATGCCTTATCCTTTACCTTCCTCATTATAAACCCCTGTGGTTGCTTGCTTGCTCTCTCTCTCTCTCTTTCCCTCTCTCTCTCTCTCTCTCTCTCTCTCTCTCTCTCTCTCTCTCTCCCTCTCTCCCTTCCCTCCTCCTCCCCCTCTCTCTCTCTCCCTCTCTCTCTCTCTCTCTCTCTCTCTCTCTCTCTCTCTCTCTCTCTCTCTCTCTCTCTCTCTCTCTCCCTCTCCCCCTTCCTCTTCTTCTTCTCCCTCTCCCCTCTCTCTCTCTCTCTCCCTCTCTCCTCTCTCTCTCTTTTCTCTCTCTCTCTCTCTCTCTCTCTCTCTCTCTCTCTCTCTCTCTCTCTTTCCCTCTCTCTCTCTCTCTCTCTCTCTCTCTCTCTCTCTCTCTCTCTCTCTCCCAGCCTCTATATCTTTTCCAAAGTCCTGCGGTTTAAAACTTCGTGGAATTCCTTCTAAACGGGCAGTATTTTTGATTTATATGATGGTGATGATGACGATAACAATGATGTTGATAATGATCATGAAAATGGTAATAATCTGGATGATGACGAGGAGGAGGAGGAGGAGGAGGATGGTGAGCAAAGGGAGGATGGTGATAGTGGTGATGATAATGATGTTAATGATGATGGTGATGATGATGATGATTGTGATGATGATTATGACGATGATGATGATGACGATGATAATGATTATGATGCCGATGACGATGGTGATGACAATAATAATGATGATGATTACGACGATTATGGTGGTGGTGATGATGCTAATGATCATGAAAATAATGATGACTTTTATGTGCCTAAAAGTATCCACATTCAGGTCACTGCCAATAGATGTTTAGAATTAACGATCCATATTTTTTCGCTGGAGGTGAAAGTGGCAATTTAATATCCGTTCATAATTTTAGGAGAGAGAGATGGGAAGATATATACAAATGGACATGGAAATATATATATGTATATACACACACAGATATATATATATATATATATATATATATATATATATATATATATATATATATATATGTTTACATATATATATATATTATATATATATATATATACATATATATATATATAAATATATATATATGTATATACACACACAGATATATATATATATATATATATATATATATATATATATATATATATATATATATATGTTTACATATATACATATCTATCTATCTATCTATCTATCTATCTATATTCATATATCTATCTATATATATTCATATATGTAGTTAGACAGATAGACGGATAAAGAGAGAAAGAGATAAACAGAGACAGACAGAAAGCTAGAAAGAGAGAGCAGAGAAAAGATAAACATAGGACGAAATGTTAGGGAGGAGGGTGGAGTGGGAGGGGGAGGAGGAGGAGGGGGAGGGGGGAAGTATGATAAAGTGAGCCATGACTCAAGAAAAAGTGTCAAGGTTCTAATTATAGTGTTTTATAGCGTGGAGTGCGCGATGGTGAGTGTAAGTGATGAGATGGTGGCGTGACGATTAAAGTGATGAATTTAATCGTATTGCTTTTATTGCCAATGGTGATAAAGAGGATGAGGATATTGATTTTGATTATGACGATGGTGATAATTGTGATGATAATGATAACGATGATGATAATAATAATGATAATAATAGCAATAAGAACATTAAAGATAATAATAGCAATAATAGCATTAATGATAATAATAATAATAACAATAATAACGTTAATAATAATAACAATAATGATAATGATAATAATCATAATCATAATAATAATAACTACAGCGACAGCAACAGCAACAACCACAAAACAATGATAATGATAAAAACAATAATATCAAT
Organism: Penaeus vannamei; assembly: GCF_042767895.1. Classification (NCBI taxonomy): domain Eukaryota; kingdom Metazoa; phylum Arthropoda; class Malacostraca; order Decapoda; family Penaeidae; genus Penaeus; species Penaeus vannamei. Next base: position 38,102,521 of record NC_091569.1, on the reverse strand, counting down.
AACATTATCAAGAATAACGCCGAGAAGAAACAACAAAAGGGAAGGAAACGATAAAAACAGAAAAGAAGGAAAATATCCAGATAAAGACGTTGTTTCCTCGGGACAAAGAGACAATGAATATAAATTTGAGAATAAAATAAGGTGTTCCTCTATGAAACCCCGACTTTAGTTCCGACTTCTTGTTAATAAGATCATCTCCCTCATACAGTCAGTTCTTAAGTGCAACGATTCGGGCACGCCGTTAGACGTTGCGAGCGTACAACAGCGCCTCTGCATTTCGTTGCAAGTCGGATAATTTTCCTTTTCTTTTTTTGCCTTTTTTTCTTTTTCTCTCCCTTTTTTGGGCTCAGCGGACCGTGAACATGACAGCGGAATATAAAAGAGCGGCCAAATATGCCTCGGGAAATTGTCTGAAGCTCGAGGAAAGAGGGAAGGGAGGTAGCGTCTCGCCGCCATAGTGAGTCTCGCGAGTTACGAGCTAAGGCGAGATTTCACGAGTGTTTGTAAACTCAAAGTGGGCGGAGTTATGGCGCTCGCGTTGCGTCGCTTCCTCCGAGAATGGCGAAGGAACAGGAAACAAGAGATAAGAAAGAAAGACTAGTTTCACGAAAGAAGAGGGGAGGCAGGAAACCGAGGAGAGATTCTTCCATTAGAAATAAAAGGGGGGATGAAAACAGAAATGTCAAGGTTTAGAGAATAGAAGAGGAAAGAGAGTGGGATCGAAAAACATCTGTTGGAATGACATGGAAGGGAGAGCATAACGTGCAAGAATAAATCAGCGGAAACAGAAATGCAAAGCGCGATATGTCTGCAATGAACAAATAGATACATTATCAGAAGCCTTCGGTTTTCTACTGGCTGTTTTATTCTGTGTTTTTATTTTTTTTTTCTTTGTCACATACGAGGTAACAAATACGTAAGGGGAAGCTAACAAATTTTAGAGAGAAAAAGAGAAAGAAAGAAAAAGAGAGAGAGAGAACGAGAGAAAAGGAGAAGAAACTGGAAAGGAAAAAATAGAAGCAGAAGAAGAAACCGAAAAGAGAAAAACAAAACAGATGCAGAAGAAGAAGAAACACAAGAAAACGAAGAAGGAGAACACGAAAGAAAGAGAAAGAACGAGAGAAAATGAGAAGAAAAAATGGAAAGGAAAAAATAGAAGCAGAAGAAGAAACCTGAATGAGTAAAAAAAAATAGGTACAGAAGAAGAAGAAGAGACAGAAGAAAAGAATAGAAAACGTAGGAGGAGAACACGAAAGAAAGAGAAAGAACGAGAAAAAATGGAAAGGAAAAAATAGAAGCAGAAGAAGAAACCGAAAAGAGAAACAAAAACATAGATACAGAAGAAGAAGAAGAAACAGAAGAAAACAAAAGAAAACGTAGGAGGAGAACACGAAAGAAAGAGGAAAAGAAAAAGGAAAAAATAGAAGCAGAAGAAGAAACCGAAAATAGAAAAAAAAAATACGTACAAAAGAAGAAGAAGAAGAAGAAGAAACAGAAGAAAACAAAAGAAAACGTAGGAGGAGAACACGGAGAAGGAGAAGGAGATTCCTAAGGCGATGTCTCATGCCAGACGCATAAATTTCAGATTGGGTGTTGCTCCCTTTTTCCTTTGTTTTCCTTCCTCCTTTCTAGGCATTGCGTTGAGGGAGGTGAATGGATAAAGTGAGGAAGAGGGAAAGATGGATAAAGTGAGGAAGAGGGAAAGATCGATAAAGTGAGGAAGAGGGAAAGATGGATAAAGTGAGGAAGAGGGAAAGATGGATAAAGTGAGGAAGAGGGAAAGATGGATAAAGTGAGGAAGAGGGAAAGATGGATAAAGTGAGGAAGAGGGAAAGATGGATAAAGTGAGGAAGAGGGAAAGATGGATGAAGTGAGGAAGAGGGGAAGATGGATAAATACGGAAGCATGGAGGAAAGAAAGAAAGGTGTGTAAAGAAGGAAAGATAGAGAAAGAGGAGAGGAAGGAAACACGAAATAAAAGATAAAGAAAGGAAAGATAGAGAAAGAGGAGAAGAAGGAAACACGGAATGAAAGAAAAAGAGAAAGCGTGGAAATAGCAAAGATATATATATAATGAAAGAAAGATGAATAATCAGAGAAGTAGGAGGGAGAGATGGAAAGATAGATAAAGAGGGAAGCAGAGGAAGAGGGAAATTCAGATAAAGAAGGAAATAAAGGCAAAGAGGGAAGCAGAGAAAGAGGGAGATATAGACAAAGAGAAAATGAAAATGGAAAGAGGGATACAAGGAAAGCAAGGATAATAGAAAGAAAGGGGGGAGAGGGAAAGATAGAAAAATGATAGAAAGAAAGATGGGTAAAGAGGGAAGCAAGGAGGAGAGAGAGGGAAAGATAGAAAAAATAGGGAAGTAGGTAGGAAAGAAGAAAGCTTATACCTCCTTGAGAATACAATGGAAAGATTAACTTGATTTTTGTTATCCCTTTAACAATAATAGTATTGTCTCTCTTTACAATTTGTTTCTGTGGTTTCATTCTGTTTATATTTTCACGATCAATATACACTACATTTCTTAGTAATGAGAAGTTGGTATCTTTTAAAAGACGTTTTTGATAGGTAAGCATTTTCCACTTCAATATTCTCGTGTTTTATCGACAGTTTTCGATAAAAAAAGACTACATTGTGCCGGATTTAGAGGGTAAACATAATGGGGCTTAACTTTGTTGTGTATTCATAAAATGTACAACCCGGTTTTAATGCCGCATTTTTCTTAGATTTCCATATCATTATCTGGCCACAGAATTTCATAGACTAATGAGACACCCACGTACATACTTGTGTAAGTGCACGGTCTTGCGCAAGGAAATACACACACACATCATACACATAGTAATGATAATTAGATTATGAATACACACACAC
>NC_091569.1:38089644-38092144 GCF_042767895.1 Penaeus vannamei | reverse complement strand
GTAATGCTTAGGACGAGACTTTGCACAACCATAATTCTAGTTTCAGTAGTGATTTGATTTTATATGTGATTTAGATATACTAGGATGCCCACTACTTTCTTGTGTATTTTGTCAACATGTTCAAAATGTCATGAATCTGTCTAAGTGTACTCCCAGATTATTCAATAAAGTGTTCGGCTTGATAGATCAGCCTCCAGATTCTATGGTTTTGTCGTTGGGAATTTAATCTATATTCTGCCGGCTACCTATGAATATACATTGAGTTTTATGTGAATTTAGTTTAAGGCTATCAGTGTCAAAATATATCTTTGCTTGTGTAAGGGTATGTAGAGTGTTTCTTATTAATGTATTCAAGTTGTTTACTGAGTCACTATGAAGAAACTGTGAGTCATCGGCGTACTGTACTAGAAGGCAGTTATGGGCTATTGTTGATAAATCATTTATGAAAATTGTGAATAGGATCGGACATAAAATTGATCCTTGCGGAACACCAAAAGGTACTTGTTGTTTTGGTGACATGCAATCATTTATTCTTACCGATTGGGTCCATGTATCAAAATAACTTTTTAACCAAAAGTTATCTAATTTATGATTTACTAATTTGATAAGGAGAATTTCATGGTTAACACTATCAAAAGCCTTAGAAAGGTCGCATTATGTGAGCAAATTTACCTGATTGTCTGTTATTATAAATCTTATCAGTAATTTGTAGTAGAGCTGTTTCAGTAGATAACTTATTTCTGAAACCATGTTGCGTTTTACATAATAAGTTATTGGTCTCCAGGAAACTCGTTAGTTGATTTGCTACAATTTTTTCAAGGACTTTAGATAATATAGGGAGTATAGTAAAAGGACGATAATTATTCACATCGTCTATATCCCCCGACTTGAAAATTGGTGTTGCTATACCATGTTTCCAAATCGACGGAGAGACACCAGTGACCAGAGAGGTGTTAATAATGACCGTCAAATAGTGTGCAATTGCGGTTAGACTATCTCTGATAAAGCGCAAAGCAATACCGTCTGCTCCTACAGCATCTGTTTCGCGAAGGTGTTTTATTACTAAAATGATTGTTTCTACGTCCACTGGTTGTGGTCTGAAAAAAAATTGCTGTAAACCTTGCCCGATCTGTGTTTCATTGTAATGTAGAAGCAGTTGTTTGTTCATGTTATTTTCCAATTTTTGAAAAGAAGTAATTAAAATGCTCTGTGCTTTGTATAGGACTTGCACAATCATTAGTGAGGTGTTTGTTGTGAGGCACTAGTGTTTTAGCAATTTTCCACGTTTTATCAGAGTTGTTCTTATATTCGATGAATATATTTCCAAAATAATTTCTTTATTGCAGATTGAATTAGCAATTTAACATTTTTTCTTTTTACTTTATAATCTTCTTGAAATGCGGCTTCATGTCTGTTACTTTTAAGAGCATGGTGGGCATTATTTCTATCGCTAATGGCTCTCTTGATGTCGTCATTTATCCATGGAGCAGGGGGACGTCTGACGGTTCGTGTAACATAGGGAGCCAGCGCATCAATGCTGCTTTTAATAACTTCCGTGAGAATAGTTACTTGTTTGTTTACATTATCTGGCGATGAAATGTCTAATAGAGTCATTTCTTTAGATAAGATAAGCTCGCGGAAAGATTGAAGGTCATAGTGTTTGAAATCGCGAAAAGATTTTATTGCTGGTGGTCGCTTTGTTTTCTTTATATTTAACGTCATCGTGATAAGTTCATGGTCAGCAACGTGGCACGGGATGACGTCGGAATGGAGAATGAGATCTGGTCTGTTAGTTATTCTTAAATCTAATAAAGAAGTGTTTTCTGTAATTCGTGTAGGTTTATCTATTATGTGTTCTAATTATCTTTTCTTAATTGTCTTCGTTAATTTAGCATTAGATTTTGTTAAATCGTCATTTAGGTCACCTAAGATGAAAAGCGCTTTCTTTTTTAAGGATAATTCTCTAAAAACCTTTATAATGTATTCAAAAGTTTCCGAGGCAGCATGGGGGTGCCTATAGACAGCGCCAATAATGAAGGAAGGAAGCATGTTGCTTTGTACGGTAACCCAGACATCTTCTACGGCAGTATTGTTAACTGCTGTTGTAGATATCCTGTTTGACTTCAGGGTATCCCGTACATATATACATACTACTCCCTCTCGCCCTGCATCACATCTGTAAACTTTAAAATTTGGAATATTCATGAAATTATTAATCATTTCCTGGTGGAGCCATGTTTCACTTATGCATATTATGTCTGTTTCTTTCCTCAACAAGCATTTTAATTTCTTCAAAATGTCCGAGGAGAGACTGAGCGTTTATATGATATTTTGCGATCTAGTCATTGGTAACGTTGGCTGGTCAAATATTCTGATCGCGCTTGTGCTTGTTTTTGTTTAAGAACACTTTGACATTGTCGAGAAAAGCATCAGTTTATAAATAGTTCGGGCTTTACTGACACCGCGAAGCTGGTGTAGTAGTCATGTCTCATCAATGTCT
>NC_091569.1:38079644-38082144 GCF_042767895.1 Penaeus vannamei | reverse complement strand
GGGAGGGAGGGAGGGAGGTAGTGGTGGGAAGGAGAGGGAGGGAGGGTGAAAGGGGTAGAGTGAAAAGGAAGGGAGGGAGGGAGAGGGACAGGGTGAAAGGTGTAGGGAGGGAGGGATGAGGGAGAGGGGCAGGGTGAAAGGTGTAGGAAGGGAGGGAGGAAGGTAGTAGGTAGGAGGGAGGAAGAGAGAGATAGAGAGGGGGAGAGAAAAAAATCATTACAAATTAAAAGACAAACAGGACAAACGGAGGGAGAGAGAGAGACAGAATTCACTTAGATTTAATTACAATTAAACTATACTTACTGCTCACAAGAAAGATTCATAACAATAATAAAAATAATAATAATAATAATCTCTAAGTTATTAAGTTTAGTAAGTGAGCAGTATGTTGAGTGTCTCGGTTCCGTTTGCATAAATTTTAAGAGGAAAAATCCTGTTTATGAGAATAGAGGTACTTCTTAGCGGAGCCCGACGGCAAACTTCCCTTAATAGTATTGCCTGCAAGTTAGGAACAGCGGAAGGCCGAAGCAGGAATTAGGGGGAATGGAAAGAAAACAGAACGCGTTTGCGAAAAAAATAGATACATTTAATGAGAGAAAACGGATGTGTTTATTGATGAAAGAAAACGGGTGTATTTATTTATGGAAGAAAACGGGTGTATTTATTTATGAAAGAAAACGGATGTTTTTATTTATGAAAGAAAACGGGTGTATTTATTTATGAAAGAAAACGGATGTATTTATTAAAGAAAGAAAACGGATGTATTCATTAATGAAAGAAAACGGATGTATTTATTAATGAAAGAAAACGGAGGTATTTATTGATGAAAGAAAACGGATGTATTTATTAAGGAAAGAAAACGGATGTATTCATTAATGAAAGAAAACGGGTTTATTTATTTATGAAAGAAAACGAATGTATTTATTGATGAAAGAAAACGAATGTATTTATTTATGAAAGAAAGCGGATGTATTTATTAATGAAAGAAAACGGATGTATTTATTCATGAAAGAAAACGGGTGTATTTATTAATGAAAGAAAACGGATGTATTTGTTAATGAAAGAAAGCGGGTTTATTCATTTATGAAAGAAAACGGATGTATTTATCAATGAAAGAAAACGGATGTATTTATTCATTAAAGAAAACAGGTGTATTTATTTATGAAAGAAAACGTAAGTATTTATTAATGAAAGAAAACGGATGTATTTATTAATGAAAGATAACGAAACGGCAAAAGAAAATGCATATATCTAATGAAAGAAAACGAAACTGTTAAAGAAAATGGAAGCGTTTGATAAAAGAATACAAATATATTTTATAAAAGAAAACTAGACTATTTGATAAAGAAAACGGATGTATTTATTAATGAAAGAAAACGAAAGGCGAAAGAAAAAGTGTATTTATTAATGGAAAAAAACGAAACCGTCTATTAAAGAAAATGGAAGCATTTGATAAAAGAAAACGAGTCTATTTTATAAAAGAAAATAAGACTATTTGAGAAAGAAAACGAATGTAAATAATGAAAGAAAACGCAACTGTTTGCGAGAGAAGCTAGATGTAGCCAAGAGAAAGAAAACAGACGTATGAATGAAAGAAAATGAATGTAGGAAAGACGATAATAAAAAAAAAAAATCAAATAGACTTAAAGAAAAACGAGCGAGAAAGAGTAAATAGAATATATAAGAGCAATTCTAACGAAAGAAAAATAAAGAAGGAAAATCCACAATCAAAGAGAGGCCCGTAAGAGAAGGAAAAAAAAGGGAAGGATGAGCTAAAAGTTCCATCGTAACAAATAACAAAGACAAAACCCAAACAAAGAAAAAGGGCACGTGACCTTTTTTTATCATCTTAAGACTTTATTCCCGCGCTATGGGAAGGTCAATCGTTCAACCCTTCCTTTTACCTTACTTTCTCTTTCTTTCCTCTTCTGTTTCTCCCCCCTCCCCCTTCCTCCTACTTGTTCTTCTTCTGTTTTCCTTTTTCATCTTTATTTTCTTCTTGCTTTTTTGTCGTCTTCGTCTTCTTCTCTTTCTCCCTTTTCATTTTCTTTGCCGTTTTTTATTTTTTCTTCTTCATCGTCATCTTTTCTTTCTCCTTCATGATCTCCTTCACTTAGTTTCTTCCTCTACTTCTGCTTCTTCCTCTTTTCCTCCTCCTTTTCTTCCCTCTCTTCATCTTCTTCACTATCTTTTCTTCTCTTTCTTCGTCATCATCATTTCCCTTAACATCATCTTCACTGTCTTTCCCTATTCTTCTCTTCCTCCTTTTTATCCTTCTTCTCCTTCTTCACCTTCTCCTCCTTCTTCATCTCCTCCTTCTTCATCTCCTTCCTCCTCCTTCTTCATCTCCTCCTTCTTCATCTCCTTCCTCCTCCTTCTCTTATATTCCTTTCGTCATAAACAAACAATCAACAACGTATATTCGAGAAGATATATTGCAATGTTGCATTTTTTTACTTATTTTATTTTATTTATTTATTTATTTATTTATTTATTTATT
>NC_091569.1:38047144-38057144 GCF_042767895.1 Penaeus vannamei | reverse complement strand
TTTTGTTCACTAATTTGTTCCACGCGAATAGATATAATTACGTCTTATTGCACATACGTTTTGTTTTTATTCTTCTATTTTGTTCACTAATGTGTTCCACGCGAATAGACATGATTACGTCCTATTGCACATACGTTTTGTTTTTATTCTTTTTTGTTCGCTGTGTTCCACGAGAATAGATATAATTACGTCTTATTTCACATACGTTTTGTTTTTATTCTTCTTTTTCTTTGTTCACTAATTTGTTCCACGCGAATAGATATAATTGCGTACTATTACATATACGTTTTTTTACTCTTCTCCTTTTTTGTTCACTAATTTGTTCCACGCGAATAGATATAATTACGTACTATTACATATACGTTTTGTTTTCTTCTCCTTCTTCTTCCATTCTCTCTTCAGTAATGGCTTCCTTATATCTCCAGTTAACAGTGAATGCAGTGTTTGAGGACTTATGTGATAAAAGAATTATGCGATAACGAAAGAGAACAAAAATCAACAAAACGGGTTGAATGAATAGGGAAGAAATAGTGAGAAGAAGAAAGAGTTGATAAAGGGAGGGAAGAAAGGGAGAGAGAAGAGTGATGGGGAAGGAAATGTGTGATAAAGGAGAGAAAATGAACGAAATGCAGTAGAATGGAAAGAAATGAAAGAAAAGAGGGAGAAGAGAGAGGAAATCGTTGATAAAAGGAAGAAAGAAAATGAACAAAAAACATTAGGGGGATAGGAAAAGAAGTAAATGAAAAAACTCCTTGATAACGGAAGGAATTAAAAGGGGTGAGAGAAAATGGAAGAGAATATGTGATAACAGGTGGAAAATAAAATTAATAGAATGAACAGGTAAAGAGAATAAGAAGGAAGAAAAATGAGAGCGAGGGAGAGAGAGAGAGAAAGAGCGAGAGAGAGAAAGAAAGAAAGAGCGAGAGAGAGAGAGAGAGAGAGAAAGAAAGAGAGAGAGAGAGAAAGAGCGAGAGAAAGAAAGAGTGAGAGAAAGAAAGAGCGAAAGAGAGAAAAATAGAAAGAGCGAGAGAGAAAGAAAGAAAGAGAGAGAGAGAGAGAGGGAGGAGGATGGGGGACTGAACGAAAGAGAGAGAAGATAGAGCGAGGAGATAGATGAAAGCAACAGCTGAAAACGAGAGTGGAGGGAAGAATAAAAATCAGCTGACATTTGCACTGCCCCAATAAAACACTCGCAGTCTGTTAAACCTTTATTGTCAAGTTCACAAGCTGGTAGGCATAAATAGCGTATCCAAACTTGCTAGATGAAAACTGCTTGCGCGCACACACACACACACACACACACACACAGAGAGAGAGAGAGAGAGAGAGAGAGAGAGAGAGAGAGAGAGAGAGAGAGAGAGAGAGAGAGAGAGAGAGAGAGAGAGAGAGAGAGAGAGAGAGAGAGAGAGAGAGAGGCACCAGCTGCAAGAAAATAAATCCTCACAAATTTGGAAATATAAAGTGGTATACAAATAAGGTAGAAATTATACAAATATCAAATAATTGTAACACTATATGAGATAGAAATACTAAGAACAAATCAATAGATAATTATAAAGAGAATATTGCTAGACTAACATCATTTCAATATCAAACAAACAAATGAATTCCTATTCCTCATACTACTTTAAGATGTTTAAAGCACTTTACATAAGAGCAACAACTGGAGACTTGATATTTTCATCAAATGAATAGGAAACTAAAACATTATTCTTTGGTAAATAACTGAAATAAAGCTTCGTAAAGCATATCAGAATACAGTAGGAATGATACGTATTTATATCACATGTACTTAAATCACATAATTGCGTGTGTGTGTGTGTGTGTGTGTGTGTGTGTGTGTGTGTGTGTGTGTGTGTGTGTGTGTGTGTGTGTGTGTGTGTGTGTGTGTGTGTGTGTGTGTGTGTGTGTGTGTGTGTGTGTGTGTGTGTGAATGAATTCGTGTGTGTTTATATAAGTAGTACACTATGAGAGAGCAGCATAAGAAGTACATATGATAAGTACAGACCATAGGATAAAGAATTAAAGGTAATATTCAAGCTAAAGACCAAGGTAAGTGTCCTAATGCTATTTTTATTCTTTTATTTATTTATTTTTTGTTGTTGTTGTTGTTGATTAATTCATCAGATTATTTGTTTTTGTTGTTGCTTTGGTTGCTGCTTTTTATGTTGGAGTTGATCATGTTGTTGTTGTCGTATTTTTTGTGTTTTGTCAATGTTATTGTTGATTTTGTTGTTGTTTTTGTTATTGTTTTGTGATTTTTGTTTTTGTTGTTATTTTTGTTTTGTTGTTATTTTGTTGCTGATCTTTTTGTTGTTTTTGTTATTCTTTCTGTTTTTTTATTGTTGATTTTGTAGTTGTTATTTTCCTATTACTGTTATTGTTCATTTTGCGTTTGTCTGTTTTGTTGTTGCTGTTTTTGTTATTGCATTTTTGAGGTTGTTATTGTCGTTGTTTTTGTTGTTGATGTTGTTATTGTCGTTGTTTTTGTTGTTGATGCTGTTATTGTCGTTGGTTTTGTTGTTGATGTTGTTATTGTCGTTGTTTTTGTTGTTGATGTTGTTATTGTCGTTGTTTTTGTTGTTGACGTTGTTATTGTGGTTGTTTTTGTTGTTGTTATTGTCGTTGTTTTTGTTGTTGATGTTGTTATTGTCGTTGTTTTTGTTGTTGATGTTGTTATTGTCGTTGTTTTTGTTGTTGTTATTGTCGTTGTTTTTGTTGTTGATGTTGTTATTGTCGTGGTTTTTGTTGTTGATGTTGTTATTGTCGTTGTTTTTGTTGTTGATGTTGTTATTGTCGTTGTTTTTGTTGTTGTTATTGTCGTTGTTTTTGTTGTTGATGTTGTTATTGTCGTTGTTTTTGTTGTTGATGTTGTTATTGTCGTTGTTTTTGTTGATGTTATTGTCGTTGTTTTTCGTTTTTGATGTTGTTATTGTCGTTTTTGTTTTTGATGTCATTGTCGTTGTTTTTGTTGTTGATGTTGTTATTGTCGTTGTTTTTGTTGTTGATGTTGTTATTGTCGTTGTTTTTGTTGTTGTTATTGTCGTTCTTTTTGTTGTTGATGTTGTTATTGTCGTTGTTATTTCTGTTGTTGTTGTTATTGTCGTTGTTTTTGTTGTTGTTATTGTCGTTGTTTTTGTTGTTGATGTTGTTATTGTCGTTGTTTTTGTTGTTGATGTTGTTATTGTCGTTGTTTTTGTTGTTGATGTTGTTATTGTCGTTGTTTTTGATGTTGTTATTGTCGTTGTTTTTGTTGTTGATGTTGTTATTGTCGTTGTTTTTGTTGTTGATGTTGTTATTGTCGTTGTTTTTGTTGATGTTATTGTCGTTGTTTTTCGTTTTTGATGTTGTTATTGTCGTTGTTTTTGTTGTTGATGTTGTTATTGTCGTTGTTTTTGTTGTTGATGTTGTTATTGTCGTTGTTTTTGTTGTTGTTATTGTCGTTGTTTTTGTTGTTGTTATTGTCGTTGTTTTTGTTGTTGATGTTGTTATTGTCGTTGTTTTTGTTGTTGTTATTGTCGTTGTTTTTGTTGTTGATGTTATTGTCGTTGTTTTTGTTGTTGATGTTGTTATTGTCGTTGTTTTTGTTGTTGATGTTGTTATTGTCGTTGTTTTTGTTGTTGTTATTGTCGTTGTTTTTGTTGTTGATGTTGTTATTGTCGTTGTTTTTGTTGTTGATGTTGTTATTGTCGTTGTTTTTGTTGTTGATGTTATTGTCGTTGTTTTTGTTGTTGATGTTGTTATTGTCATTGTTTTTGTTGTTGATGTTATTGTCGTTGTTTTTGTTGTTGACGTTGTTATTGTCGTTGTTTTTGTTGTTGATGTTATTGTCGTTGTTTTTGTTGTTGATGTTATTGTCGTTGTTTTTGTTGTTGACGTTGTTATTGTCGTTGTTTTTGTTGTTGACGTTGTTATTGTCGTTGTTTTTGTTGTTGATGTTATTGTCGTTGTTTTTGTTGTTGATGTTATTGTCGTTGTTTTTGTTGTTGATGTTATTGTCGTTGTTTTTGTTGTTGATGTTATTGTCGTTGTTTTTGTTGTTGACGTTGTTATTGTCGTTGTTTTTGTTGTTGATGTTATTGTCGTTGTTTTTGTTGTTGATGTTGTTATTGTCGTTGTTTTTGTTGTTGATGTTATTGTCGTTGTTTTTGTTGTTGTTGATGTTATTGTCGTTGTTTTTGTTGTTGACGTTGTTATTGTCGTTGTTTTTGTTGTTGATGTTGTTATTGTCGTTGTTTTTGTTGTTGATGTTATTGTCGTTGTTTTTGTTGTTGTTGATGTTATTGTCGTTGTTTTTGTTGTTGACGTTGTTATTGTCGTTGTTTTTGTTGTTGATGTTATTGTCGTTGTTTTTGTTGTTGATGTTATTGTCGTTGTTTTTGTTGTTGACGTTGTTATTGTCGTTGTTTTTGTTGTTGATGTTATTGTCGTTGTTTTTGTTGTTGATGTTGTTATTGTCGTTGTTTTTGTTGTTGATGTTATTGTCGTTGTTTTTGTTGTTGTTGATGTTATTGTCGTTGTTTTTGTTGTTGATGTTGTTATTGTCGTTGTTTTTGTTGTTGATGCTGTTATTGTCGCTGTTTTTGATGTTGATGTTGTTATTGACATTGTTTTTGTTGTTGATATTATTGTCGTCGTATTTGTTGTTGATGTTATTGACGTAGTTTTTGTTGTTGATGTTATTGTCGTTGTTTTTGTTGTTGTTGATGTTATTGTCGTTGTTTTTGTTGTTGATGTTGTTATTGTCGTTGTTTTTGTTGTTGATGTTATTGTCGTTGTTATTGTTGTTGTTGATGTTATTGTCGTTATTATTGTTGTTGATGTTATTGTCGTTGTTTTTGTTGTTGATGTTGTTATTGTCGTTGTTTTTGTTGTTGATGTTGTTATTGTCGTTGTTTTTGTTGTTGATGTTATTGTCGTTGTTTTTGTTGTTGATGTTATTGTCGTTGTTTTTGTTGTTGATACTATTGTCGTTGTTTTTGTTGTTGATACTATTGTCGTTGTTTTTGTTGTTGTTGATGTTATTGTCGTTGTTTTTGTTGTTGATACTATTGTCGTTGTTTTTGTTGTTGTTGATGTTATTGTCGTTGTTTTTGTTGTTGATGTTATTGTCGTTGTTTTTGTTGTTGATGTTATTGTCGTTGTTTTTGTTGTTGTTGATGTTATTGTCGTTGTTTTTGTTGTTGATGTTGTTATTGTCGTTGTTTTTGTTGTTGATGTTATTGTCGTTGTTTTTGTTGTTGATGTTGTTATTGTCGTTGTTTTTGTTGTTGATGTTATTGTCGTTGTTTTTGTTGTTGATACTATTGTCGTTGTTTTTGTTGTTGTTGATGTTATTGTCGTTGTTTTTGTTGTTGTTGATGTTATTGTCGTTGTTTTTGTTGTTGATGTTGTTATTGTCGTTGTTTTTGTTGTTGATGTTATTGTCGTTGTTTTTGTTGTTGATGTTGTTATTGTCGTTGTTTTTGTTGTTGATGTTATTGTTGTTGTTTTTGTTGTTGATACTATTGTCGTTGTTTTTGTTGTTGTTGATGTTATTGTCGTTGTTTTTGTTGTTGATGTTGTTATTGTCGTTGTTTTTGTTGTTGATGTTATTGTCGTTGTTTTTGTTGTTGATGTTATTGTCGTTGTTTTTGTTGTTGATGTTGTTATTGTCGTTGTTTTTGTTGTTGATGTTATTGTCGTTGTTTTTGTTGTTGATGTTGTTATTGTCGTTGTTTTTGTTGTTGATGTTATTGTCGTTGTTTTTGTTGTTGATGTTATTGTCGTTGTTTTTGTTGTTGATGTTGTTATTGTCGTTGTTTTTGTTGTTGATGTTATTGTCGTTGTTTTTGTTGTTGATGTTGTTATTGTCGTTGTTTTTGTTGTTGATGTTATTGTCGTTGTTTTTGTTGTTGATGTTATTGTCGTTGTTTTTGTTGTTGATGTTGTTATTGTCGTTGTTTTTGTTGTTGATGTTATTGTCGTTGTTTTTGTTGTTGATGTTGTTATTGTCGTTGTTTTTGTTGTTGATGTTATTGTCGTTGTTTTTGTTGTTGATGTTGTTATTGTCGTTGTTTTTGTTGTTGATGTTATTGTCGTTGTTTTTGTTGTTGATGTTATTGTCGTTGTTTTTGTTGTTGATGTTGTTATTGTCGTTGTTTTTGTTGTTGATGTTATTGTCGTTGTTTTTGTTGTTGATGTTATTGTCGTTGTTTTTGTTGTTGATGTTATTGTCGTTGTTTTTGTTGTTGATGTTGTTATTGTCGTTGTTTTTGTTGTTGATGTTATTGTCGTTGTTTTTGTTGTTGATGTTATTGTCGTTGTTTTTGTTGTTGATGTTATTGTCGTTGTTTTTGTTGTTGATGTTTTTGTTGTTGTTTTTTATAGTTTTGTTGTTGATGTTGTTATTGTTGTTTTTGTTTGTTGTTGATGTTGTTATTGTTGTTTTTGTTTGTTGTTGATGTTATTGCCGTTGTTTTTGTTGTTGATGTTATTGTCGTTGTTTTTGTTGTTGATGTTGTTATTGTCGTTGTTTTTGTTGTTGATGTTATTGTCGTTGTTTTTGTTGTTGATGTTGTTATTGTCGTTGTTTTTGTTGTTGATGTTATTGTCGTTGTTTTTGTTGTTGATGTTATTGTCGTTGTTTTTGTTGTTGATGTTATTGTCGTTGTTTTTGTTGTTGATGTTATTGTCGTTGTTTTTGTTGTTGATGTTGTTATTGTCGTTGTTTTTGTTGTTGACGTTGTTATTGTCGTTGTTTTTGTTGTTGATGTTATTGTCGTTGTTTTTGTTGTTGATGTTGTTATTGTCGTTGTTTTTGTTGTTGATGTTATTGCCGTTGTTTTTGTTGTTGATGTTGTTATTGTCTTTGTTTTTGTTGTTGACGTTATTGTCGTTGTTTTTGTTGTTGATGTTATTGTCGTTGTTTTTGTTGTTGATGTTATTGTCGTTGTTTTTGTTGTTGATGTTATTGTCGTTGTTTTTGTTGTTGATGTTATTGTCGTTGTTTTTGTTGTTGATGTTATTGTCGTTGTTTTTGTTGTTGATGTTATTGTCGTTGTTTTTGTTGTTGATGTTATTGTCGTTGTTTTTGTTGTTGACGTTGTTATTGTCGTTGTTTTTGTTGTTGATGTTGTTATTGTCGTTGTTTTTGTTGTTGATGTTATTGTCGTTGTTTTTGTTGTTGATGTTGTTATTGTCGTTGTTTTTGTTGTTGATGTTATTGTCGTTGTTTTTGTTGTTGATGTTGTTATTGTCGTTGTTTTTGTTGTTGATGTTGTTATTGTCGTTGTTTTTGTTGTTGATGTTATTGTCGTTGTTTTTGTTGTTGATGTTATTGTCGTTGTTTTTGTTGTTGATGTTGTTATTGTCGTTGTTTTTGTTGTTGATGTTATTGTCGTTGTTTTTGTTGTTGATGTTATTGTCGTTGTTTTTGTTGTTGATGTTGTTATTGTCGTTGTTTTTGTTGTTGATGGTATTGTCGTTGTTTTTGTTGTTGATGTTATTGTCGTTGTTTTTGTTGTTGATGTTATTGTCGTTGTTTTTGTTATTGATGTTATTGTCGTTGTTTTTGTTGTTGATGTTGTTATTGTCGTTGTTTTTGTTGTTGATGTTATTGTCGTTGTTTTTGTTGTTGATGTTATTGTCGTTGTTTTTGTTGTTGATGTTGTTATTGTCTTTGTTTTTGTTGTTGATGTTGTTATTGTCGTTGTTTTTGTTGTTGATGTTGTTATTGTCGTTGTTTTTGTTGTTGATGTTGTTATTGTCTTTGTTTTTGTTGTTGTTGTTGTTATTGTTGTTATTTGTAAGTGGTAATCCCTTGTGTACACTTATTGAGAACTAGGATCATTATATTCAAATGAGAAGTCATGTAATTAATTCATACAGGATTACTCCCTAATCCACACAGCTTAATCACACATAAATGACAAAAAATATATATACCAAGTCCCGGAATCTATTTTCTTTCTATCGTTTTTTCTCTCTTATGTATGTAATGATTTCTTGTATCAAAATATAAATATATTATAAAACACATCCCGTCAGTTATCAACTTTATCGTATTTCGTTATTATTACCGTTTCTTCTAAATTTCAGGTGATGTTTTTTTGTTTTGTTTTTTAATCATTCATTCTTTCTTCACAAAATTAGTCAAGTCATCCCCCGTCTCCCTTACTTCTTAGTAATACAAAAAAAACTTCTTTTATATAATGTTATCCTATGTTTTGTTATCCTCTGTTGGTCATTTAACAGATGTTTCTATCCATCAGTTGTTTATTATTCCTCATGTGTTATTTTTATTGTTTTTTATATATTCCTTGTTTATGTTGTTTTTATTGTTTTTTGTTTATTATTATTATTCCTTGTTTATGATGTGTTTTTTATTCTGTTTTATTATTATTGTTATTATTATTATTCCTTGTTTATGATGTTATTTTTATTCTGTTTTTATTATTATTATTATTATTATTATTCCTTGTATATGATGTTATTTTTATTCTTTTTCTATTATTATTATCATTATTCCTCGTTTATGATGTTATTTTGACGACATCTGTGGAGAGTGTTGCCACAGGGAGAGACTCGAGTTATTTGTTTCTTATTTTCCTTTCTTCTTCTTCTATACCTCATGCCCTTTCTCTATTCTTCCTCATTTATTCTCCCTTTTTGTTTATATTTTTCTGTCTCCCTTTTTGTTGATCTTTTTCCTATCTCTCTTTTTATTTTCATTCGTTTCCATCTCCATTTCCATTTGTCCATTTCCCTGTCTCTTTTTGTTTATAATTTTTCTATCTCCCTTTTGTTGATATTTTTTTCCTATCTCTCTTTTTATTTACATTAGTTTCTGTCCCCAATTCTATTTACCCAGTTTCCTATTTCCTTTTCTTTTACAACATTCTATTTTCCTTTTCATTTAAATATTTCCTATGACCTTGTATATTTCTCTCTTTTCCTTTATTCTTTTTTAAATCTCCATTTTTATTTACCTCTTTTCTATTTTCCTTTTTATTTACGTTTTTTCTAACCCCCCATTTTATTTACCCTTTTTCTTATCTCTCTTTTTATTTATATTTTCTGTCTCCTTACTTGCTTATACTTTTTTTCTGTATCCTTTGAAATTTATTCTTTTTCATATGTCTATTCTTTATTGCCTTTTTCCTATCTCACTTTTTATTTCTCTAAGTTAGGGTAAGTAAGGTGAGGTTAGGTTAGGGGAAGTTAGGTGCAGGTAACCCTTCCAATCACGCTACAGGGTTCACTTACACCCTGTAAGTAGCATACTCTGTATACCCTACAGAGTATGCTACTAACCCCTTAAAAAAAAAGAAGAGTATGCTAATTCAGTGAATCATAGCCTTTGAACTTGAAGTAATGAACTAAGCAAATTGACTACCGAAGCAAATATGTAGCAGCTGTTTGTCTTATGTTGTCTGGTGTTTTTTTTCTACGACACTTGAAGGTGAAGAAAACATCGATGGAAACTAGAGTAAAGGGGTCGGTGTGGGGTCAACGAAGGGCATGTTCACTACACCATACCCATCCCCCCTCCCCCCCTCTTCCCCATACCCATCCCCCCTCCCCCCCTCTTCCTCATACCCATCCCCCTTCCGCCCCTCTTGCCCATACTCATGCCCCCTCCCCCTCTTCCCCATACCCATCCCGCCTCCCCCCTCTTCCCCATACCCATCCCCCTCCCCCCTTCTCCATACCCATTCCCCCCCCCCCTCTTCCTCATACCCATCCCCCTCCCCCTCTTCCTCATACCCATCCCCTCCCCCCTTTTCCCCATACCCTCCCCCTCCCTTCTCCATACCCATCCCCCCTCCCCCCTTCCTCCATACCCATCTCCCCTCCCCCCCTCTTCCCCATACCCATCCCCCCTCCCCCCCTCTTCCTCATACCCCTTCCCCTCCCCCCCTCTTCCTCCATACCCATCCCCCTTCCCCCCCTCTTCCCCATACCCCTCCCCCCTCCCCCCTCTTCCTCATACCCATCCCCCTTCCGCCCCCCTTCCTCC
>NC_091569.1:38022144-38029644 GCF_042767895.1 Penaeus vannamei | reverse complement strand
GTGATCCTGCTGAATATTCGCCGCTAAAAAAAAAAAAAAAAAAAAAAAAATGAATAATAATCATGAAAAGGCATTACCATTATTCATACTTTCCTTGCGATCTGAAAGTACCTCATGTTTTTTTTGTGTGTGTTTTTATGTTCTTTTCTCTGCTTTCATAAACTCTTCATGTAATAAAAATATCATGTTTAGCAACGTTACTGCTTTGTTTGATTACAAAACAGTAACGTTTTCTCAATCTTTCTATCCATTTTTTTTTTTCTTTTTGCATATATGTCTGTCTTTCTACCAGTGTCTTTTGATATCTCTTTATCTATCTATCTGTCTGTCTGTCTGTTTATCTATATAATTATCTATCTATTTATCTGTCAGTCTATCTATCTATCCATCTCTCTCTCTCTCTCACTCTCCCTCCCTCCTTCCCTCCTTCCCTCCTTCCCTCCCTCTCTCCCTCCCTCCCTCCCTCCTCCCTCTCCCTCCCTCCCTCCCTCCTCCTCCCTCCCTCCCTCCCTCCCTCCTTCCCACCATTCCTCCATCCCTCCTTCCCTCCATCCCTCCTTCCCACCTCCCTCCATCCCTCCATCCCTCCATCCCTCCATCCCACCTCCTTCCATCCCACCTCCTTCCATCCCTCCATCCCTCCATCCTTCCTTCCCACCTTCCCTCCATCCCTCCTTCCCTCCATCCCTCCTCCCCTCCATCCCTCCTCCTTCCCCCCTCCCCTCCTCCCCTCCTTCCCTCCTCCCTCCCTCCTTCCCTCCCTCCCTCCATCCCCCCCTCCCTCACTCCGTCCTTCCCTCCCTCCCTTCATCCCTCCTTCCCCCCTCCCTCCATCCCTCCTTCCCTCCCTCCCTCCCTCCCTCCCTCCCTCCTTCCCTCCCTGCCTCCTTCCCTCCTTCCCTCCTTCGCTCCTTCCCTCCCTTCCTCCCTCCCTCCCTCTCTCCCTCTCTCCCTCTCTCCCTCTCTCCCTCTCTCTCCCTCCCTCTCTCTCCCTCCCTCCCTCCTTCCCTCCTTCCCTCCCTCCCTCCTTCCCTCCCTCCCTCCTCCCTCTCCCTCCCTCTCCTCCCTCCCTCCTACCCTCTTCCTCCCTCTCCCTCCCTCCCTCCCTCTCCCTCCCTCCCTCCCTCCCTCCCTCTCCCTCCCTCCCTCCCTCCTACTCTCTCCCTCCCTCCCTCCCTCCCTCCCCCTCCCTCCCTCCCTCCCTCTCCCTCCCTCCCTCTCCCTCACTCCCTCCCTCTTCCTCTCTCCCTCCTCTCCCTCTCCTTCCCTCCCTTCCTCTCTCCTTCCCTCTCCCTCACTCCTTCCCTTTCCTTCGCTCCTTCCCTCTCCCTCCTTCCTTCCCTCCCTCTCTCTCCCTCTCCCTCCCTCCTTCCCTCTCCCTCCCTCCCTCCCTCTCTCCCTAACTATCCAATTCAACCGTAAACATTACGTCACCGAAGTCCATCTCAATCGACGCCAAGTGACATTTCCTCCAGTCAGCGTGAAGCAGCATCACTGACACTAATAATTTCCTAATAGCCTTTCAATAACTTAAAGTCGTCAATGAAAGTGTGAGTCGTGTGAGTCGTTTACATTCCATTACCGGTGAGAGTGATATGATTAGAGACGTCAATGGGAGAGGAATGTTTAGAGAGTGAGAGAGAAAGAGAGAGAAAGAGAGAGGGGGGGAGGGGTAGGATGGAGAGGAGGAAGGGGGGGAGGGTGTGGTGCAGGGAGGGAGAAGGGGGGGGAGAGGAGGGAAGTGGGATAGGAGAGAAAGAGGGAAGAAAGGGGGATAGGAGGGAAATAGGGAGAAGGAGAGAAAGAGAGAGAGGAAAGAGAGGGAGGAGGGAAGGAGAAGGAGAGAGAGGGGGAAAGAGGGAAGAAAGAAAGGAGATAAACAGAGAGAATGACAGAGAGAGGGGGAGGGAGAAGGAGAGAAAGGGGAGATGGGGGAGGAGAGAGGGAGTAGAAGAAAAAGAAGAGAGAGAGGGATAGAGGGAGAAACAAACAGACACACAGACCGAGAGATCGAAATCCCTAATAATAGAGAGAATACCAAGGAACCGAGACAAACAGACATACAGAACCAGACACCCAGACACAGTACAAAGACAAAGATGGTCTTAGACGTTCAGAAACAGCATACCAGAATTAAAAAATGACCTAGCAAGGGAGAAAGAGAGTTCCTTCCAGAAGTAGAAAAATAAAAAACAACAAAAGAGAGAGAGAGAGAGAGAGTTCCAGAAGTAAAAAACAAGAAACAAAAAAAAGAGAGAGAGAAAGAGAAAGAGTTCCTTCCAGAAGTAAAAACAAAAAAAAAAGAGAGAGAGAGAGAGAGGAAGAGAGTTCCTTCCAGAAATAAAAAGAGAGAGAGAGAGAGAGAGAGAGAGAGAGTTCCTTCTAGAAGTAAAAAATAGAAAACAAAAAGTGAGAGAGAGAGAAAGAGAGTTCCTTCCAGAAGTAAAAACAAAAAAACAAAAAAGAGAGAGAGAGAGAAAGAGAGTTCCTTCCAGAAGTAAAAAACAAGAAAGAGAGAGAGAGAGAAAGAGAGTTCCTTCCAGAAATAAAAAATAAAAAACAAAAAAGAGAGAGAAAGAGAGTTCCTTCCAGTAGTAAAATAAAAAAACAAAGAGAGAGAGAGAGAAAGAAAGAGAGTTCCTTCCAGAAGTAAAAAAATAAGAAAAAAACAAATAAGAGAGAGAGAGTGAGAGAGGTCCTTCCAGAAGTAAAAGCAAAAAAAAAAAAAAAAAAAAAAAAAAAAAAGAGAGAGAGAGAGAGAGAAAGGGAGTTCCTTCCAGAAGTAAAAACAAAAAAACAAAAAAGAGAGAGAGAGAGTGAGAGAGAGAAAGAGATTTCCTTCCAGAAGTAAAAAACAAAAAACAAAAAAGAGAGAGAGAGAGAGTTCCTTCCAGAAGTAAAAAAAAAAAAAAAAAAAAAAAAAAAAAAAAAAGATAAAAAAAAGAAAAAAAAAAGAGAGAGAGAGTTACTTTACAAACTCGCCTCGGGGTGTGTATGTGTGTTCCAGATGAGAGAACAAGAGTAGCCAGAGAGGTTAATCCCTGAATCTCAGACATTAATTTCCTGTGTGAACTTTTGTCTGCGCAACTTTGTTCTTGTGTTCCCTTTCTCTCTCTCTTCCTTTCTTTCTCTCTCTCTCTTTCTTTATTTCTCTGTCTCTCTCTTTCTCTTACTCTTTCTCTTTCTGTCTCTCTGTCTTTCTCTTTCTCTTTCTCTCTCTATCTCTCTATCTGTCTCTCTCTCATCTCTCTCTTTCTCTCTTCTCTCTCTCTCTGTCTCTCTCTCTCTCCTCTCTCTCTCTCTCTCTCTCTCTCTCTCTCTCTCTCTCTCTCTCTCTCTCTCTCTCTCTCTCTCTCTCTCTCTCTTTTATTAGGATTTTTTAAATGACTTTCTCGTGAGAAGCCCAGGATCAGGAGGTTATTCTCTCTTCTTCTTCTTCTTTTTTACCTTCTTTCTTTTGTATTTCTCTTCTCTTTTCCTCTAATCATGATTTTATGTCTCTTCACAAAGAAATAGTGTCATTAATTTTCATCTAATATCTATCTTTTGTGTTTTTTTCTTTCTTTATTTTTTCTTTCTTTTTATCGTTCGCACGCCTGGTCATCTTTTTTATAGTTTTTTTCCTGATTTTTAAATTTTATTGAATTCATGAATATGATGATAATACCTGCGACTTATGATGAGGATGATGATTATAGTAATGATAATGATTATGATGATAATAATAATGATAATAATAATGATAATAATAATAATAATGATAATAGCAATAATAATAATAATAATAATAATAATAATAATAATAATGATAATAATAATAATAATAATAATAATAATAATAATAATAATAATAATAAATATAATAATGATAATGATAATAAAAAATGATAATGATGATAATAATGGTAATAGTAATAACAATAATAATAATGATGATTATAATGATAATAATAACAATGATAATAATAATATTAATAATGATAATAATAATAATAATAATTATAATAATGATAATAATAAAATAATAATAATAATAATAATGATAGCAATAATAATGATAATAAATATAATGATAATAAATATAATAATGATAATAATAACACTAATAATAATAATAATAATAATAATGATAATAATAATAACAACAATAATAATGATGATAATAATGATAATAATAACAATGATAATAATAATATTGATAATGATAATAATATTAATAACAATAATGTTAATAGCCATAATAATAATAATAATAACACTAATAATAATAATGTTAATAATAATAATGATAATAATAATAATAATAATAATAATAGTAATAATAATAATAATAGCAATAATAATAATAGCAATAATGATCGGTTGTCTTAATTCTCATACAGTCAGTGGCTCAAAATATGCAAAGAAACACAGATAAAGAAATAAATTTATTTGGGGGACTGTCATAACAGGCTGGACCGAGAATACAATTGGCTGCCCCTTTCTATTCCCTCTCGAGTTGTAGCAGCTGGATGGCGGTGAAGGAGAAGGCGGGGGAGGGGGGGGGGAGGCGTAGGTCAATTCGTGCAGGAGGAATAGCCTGCAGATATTTAGA
Source organism: Penaeus vannamei (assembly GCF_042767895.1). Classification (NCBI taxonomy): domain Eukaryota; kingdom Metazoa; phylum Arthropoda; class Malacostraca; order Decapoda; family Penaeidae; genus Penaeus; species Penaeus vannamei. The sequence continues at coordinate 38,025,050 of NC_091569.1, read as the reverse complement.
AGCTCCGGAAGTGGGACGCCAAGGGACTCGAGGCGACGCAGCGTGTAAACCCTATGGTCGGGGGAAGGTCTCGCGATGTCTTTTGTCGTGCCGTGTCCCCCCGAGAGCTTGTCGTCGATGGTGACGCCGAGCAGAATGGCGGAGCGGACTGCGTCGGGTGGGAGGTTCTCCGGCGTGAGGATCGGGGGGGGGGGGGATAGGCATGGGGCGGAGGGGGGGAATGAGTTGAACTGCATCACGACGGCCCTGTGGCGGTTGACGGTAATGTGGCTTGCGGTGGTTCAGGCGACGAGAAGAAGAGAGCAAAAACAGAACAAATAGCTGAACATGAATATCAATAAAATACGATCAGATACACAGATGCACACACACACGCACACACGGGTATGTGTGCGTGTGCCTGTGTGTGTTTGTGTGTGTGTGTGTGTGTGTGTGTGTGTGTGTGTGTGTGTGTGTGTGTATTCGGGCCCTGACCAGGACCCCCGCCCCGAAAAAAACAAACAAACACAATCAATCCCCATCCAACTGAACCGAAAACAAGGGGGTCGGCCACAGGTCTATATATTGACAACTTTCTTACCGTAGAACCATAAATCATAATCAGAGACCTACTTAAGTTCACTTTTTCTCAGCAACCACAAGGAGTTGGGGGAGGGGGGGAGTTCTTGGGCGCGTTAGAAAGGTCTCGAGGTCCTGCGTGGCTTAGGCCATGTGGCGTTCCGATAAGGGGTCCCTTTATATATATAAATATATATACACATACATGTTTGTATGTATGCATGCATATATATATATATATATATATATATATATATATATATATATATATATATACATTCATACATTTTTGTATGTATGCATGTATATATATTTACATAAATATATATATATATATATATATATATATATATATATATATATATATATATATATATATATATATATATGGGTGTGTGTGTGTGTGTATATATAAATATATACATATACACGCATACATACATACATATACATATATATATATATATATATATATATATATATATATATATATATATATATATATATATATACATATACACATATATATATATATATATATATATATATATATATATATATATATATATATATATATATATATATATATATATATATATATATATACATACATGTATGCACTATATATTACTAAATGTATAAAAACATAAATGTGTATGAGTGTATATGTAGATATGTGCGTGTATTTATATGTGTGTTTGTGTGTGTGTGTGTGTGTGTGTCTATCTGTACGTGCGCTGGGTTGGGGGAGCGTGTGTGTATGTTCAGAAGGTCTACTCGTTCAGAAAATACCAATTTGGCTTAAACTGCTGTGGTGTAAAAAGCTTTAGTCGGAAATCTGTCACAAAGGAAAATGCTGTTATCTTTGCTATACATACTTACATATTTCGGCTAATAAATATAAGAAGAGTGAGAGGGAGAGAGAGAAAGAGGGAGGGAGGGAAGGAGGGAGGAAGAGAGAGGGAAGGAGGGAGGGGGGAAGAGAGAGCGATAGAGAGAGGGGGAGGGGGGAGGAGAGGAATAAATAGAGAGGGAGGGAGAGAGAATGAGTGAGTGAGTAAGTGAGAGAAAGGGAGGGAGGGAGGAAGAAAGAGAGATAGAGAGAGAGGGGAAGGGGGGAGAGGAAAAAATAGAGAGAGGAAGAGGAAGTGTGAGAGAGAGAGAGCGAAAGAGAAAAAAAAATACACATTACTATTATTTTCCAGTGAAAACAATACATCCATATTATGAAAGCAACACCTCTTGGAGTGGATAAACCCTTATATATTCTATATAATCCTTTGGTATTATAATACTCTTCCTGTATCATGCAATAGTGTTCACAATAGCGCTGTTGTTTTTGTCGTCAACTTTAATTCCATTTCACGAAATTGCTCTTTTTATTGTTGTTTTTGTTTTTTATCATTAATCTGTTAATTCTAAGGCGTCTCAATGCTGTAAAGATTGAAATTTTCCTGACAGACAAGTATCAACATGCTATGACAAATTCAGAGTCGGGATCTTTTATTTTACTTCTTTATTTTTTTTTTCTTTTTTTTTTTTTGGTAGAGCAAAAATTGATACTTTCTTCATGAATATTCAGTCTCATTCCATCCATTCCCAACCTGAAAATCACACCCAAACCTAAAACACAAACGTAAAACGCCAAACCAGCAACAATACCCACAAGAAAAAAAAATGCCGAACCAAAACACCACAACACAACCAAAACAAACAAAAAAGCCTCTGAATAATGGGATCGTAGACTCTCGGAATCCCCTTTGATCCTCCCGAACCCTCTATCGCCGGATCCGAAGCACAATGGAGTACTGAGCTCGGTGTCAGGCCGGATAATCTATAGTGTCGTAAATGTCAGCGTGGTAAATGCTGCTTCGAGACAGTGAGTCGACCTTGGAAACGCTCACTTAAGTTATTGGGAAATCTTCGTTCGAGGACGAGGTTTCGTCATGCACTTGCTGTTTTGGTGGGCACTTTTTTTTTCTCTTGTGGATTTTCTTTCGCATTCTTGTTTTCTGTCTCTTCCTTTCTTTCTTTTTCTCTCTTTCTCTTTCCCTTTCTCTCTCTCTCTCTCTCATTCTCTCCCTCTCTCTCTCTCATTCTCTCTCTCTCTCTCTCTCTCTCTCTCTCTCTCTCTCTCTCTCTCTCTCTCTCTCCATCTCTCTTCTCTCTCTCTCTCTCTCGCTCTCTCTCTCTCTCTCTCTCTCTCTCTCTCTCTCTCCTCTCTCTCTCTCTCTCTACTTCTCTCTCTCTTTCTCTCTCTTTCTCTCTCTTTCTCTCTCTTTCTCTCTCTTTCTCTCTCTTTCACCCCCCCCCCCTCTCTCTCTCTCTCTCTCTCTCTCTCTCTCTCT
>NC_091569.1:37994644-37997144 GCF_042767895.1 Penaeus vannamei | reverse complement strand
GAGAAAGAAAGGGAGGGAGGGAAGGAGGGGACATGGATCACCAAGTGAGAAAGCAAATATTATCGTTATTGTTATCAACTTTTATATCAGCATCATTACTATCATCATTCTAATGACAATAACCTTTATCATCATTATTACTTTCATTATCGTTATTGTTATCATCCTTATGAAAATAACTAGCTTTATCGTCCTTATCATATTCATTATCATTGTCGTCAATATCATCCTTATCATCATTAATATTACTATCATATTTTATCATTGTCGCATCTGCTATTATCATTATTATTCTTGTTATTATAACTTATATCATCAATATTTTCACAATCATATTTATCATCGTTATTATCATTATCATTATAATCATCATTAATATTATCATGATTATCATCATTATCATTATCATTATTGTTAACATTATCATTATCATTTTTACTATTGTCATTATTATCACAATTATTGTTATCATTATTATCATTAGTACTATTATTATTACTATAATTATTATTATTATCATTAATATTACTATCATCATTATCATTACTATTATTATTAGTGTCATTATCATTAGTATCAGTATTAGTATAAGTAATATTAGTAGCAGTTGTTGTTGTATCATTATCATCGCTATCGCTGTCATTACTATCATAATGATTATTATTATGATCATTATTGTCCTTGTTATTATTATAGTTGTTGATGTTATTGTTGTTTTAATCATTATTGTTATCATTGTCCTTAATACTCTGATCATTATTATCATTGTTGTTGCTGTTATCATTTTCGTTATTGTCATTATCATCATCCATTTCATCATTATCCTCATTATTATCAGGATATCCTCTTACTGCTTTCTCTCATCCTTCTTTTTTTCATTCATTTCCTCCCTCCCTCCCCTTTACTAGTTCCCTCCTTCCTCCCCTCCTCCTTACCTTCTCCCCTATCCATCCGTTCTCCACCCCCTTTTACCCCCCTCCACCCCTCATCCCTCCCTTCCCTTTCTAACTCCCTCCTTCTCCTTCCCTCCACTCTCCTTCCTCCCTCCTCACTCCTCTCCACCACCCCTTCTCCCCTCCTCCCCTCCACCCCTTCTCCTTCCTCCCTCCTCCCTCCCCTCTCCTTGCTCCCTTTTCTCCTTTCCTTCCCTCCTCCCTTTCCCCTCCCTTCCCCATTCCTCCCTTTCTCTCTCCACCTCCCTTTCTTTCCTCCTCTTTCCCTCCCCCTCCTTCCACCCTCCCCTTTCCTCCTTCCTCCTCCTCCCCCCTCTTTTTTCCCTCCTTTTCCCTCCCTCCCTCCTCCCTCCCCAGCAACCTTTCCTTCCTTCCCTTCCTCCCTCCCCTCCTCCTCCCCTCTCTCCCCTCTCCCCCCTTACCCTTTCCTCCCCTCCTACCCCTTCCCATTTCCTCCCCTCTCCCCCCTACCCTTCCCACCCCTTCTGCCCTCCTCCCTCCCCTCTTCTCCCCTCTCCCCCCTACCCTTTCCTCCCTCCCTACCCTTCCCCCTCCCATTTCTCTCCCCCTCCCTCCCCTACTCCTCTTTCTCCCCTTTCCCCACTCCCTTTTTTCCTCCTTTCCCTCCTTCTTTCCCTTCTCCCCTCTAACCTTTCCTCCCTCCTTCCACCTACCTCTTTCCTTCTCCCTCTCCCCCCCATAACCTCCTCCTCCCCTCTCCCCCCCTACCCTTTCCTCCCCTCTCCCCTCCCTACCCTCTCCTCCCCTCTCCCCCCTCTTTTTTCCTCCCTCCCCTCCCCCTCCCCTTTCCTCCCCTTCCTCCTCTCCCTACCCTTCCCTCCCCTCCTTCCCCCTCCCTACCCTCTCCCTCCCCTTTCCTCCCCCCTACCCTTTCCTCCCCTCCTTCCCCCTCCCCTTTCCTCCCCCCCTCCCCTTTTCTTCCCCTCCTTCCCCCCTCCCCTCTCCTCCCACTCTCCTTCCCCCTCTCCTCCTCCTCTCCCCCCCAGCATAACTCCCCCCCAGCAGAGACCGAGGAGCAACTTGCCTCATACCTTCCCAAGGTTATACTCCTTATGCTTCTTTCATTATAACTCTTCCTCGGGCTTCGTCTCTCTCATCATCGAGGGCCTGGCATTCCGTGGATGCCGGTTCGTCTTTCTTGCCTTTTTTTTCCCGCCCTCCGCTCTTGGGTAAAGTTTCGTTGCATTCTCTCTATCTATCTGTTTGTCTATCTGTTTCTGTCTCTGTCTCTGTCTCTGGCTCTGGCTCTGGCTCTGGCTCTGTCTCTGTTTCTGTCTCTGTCTCTGGCTCTGGCTCTGGCTCTGGTTCTGTCTCTGTCTCTGTCTCTCATTCTCTCTCTCTCTCTCTCTCTCTCTCTCTCTCTCTCTCTCTCTCTCTCTCTCTCTCTCTCTCTCTCTCTCTCTCTCTCTCTCTCTCTCTCTCTCTCTCTCTCTCTGTCTCTCTCTCTCCGTTTTTATCTACTCATTTTTTTACCTTGGTTGTAAATCACCCATTCACAGTGGCTTGGCGTTTTTTTATTATCATTC
>NC_091569.1:37979644-37982144 GCF_042767895.1 Penaeus vannamei | reverse complement strand
CTTTCTCTAAGAAACAATCACAAGCTTCCAAGAATGATATAAACTCCTTCAGTCTTCATATTTCTCTCTTGTGTCATCAAGTGTGGAAACCGATTTAAAACCTTCGTAAGTATGACACGTGTACAATCAGATTTTGTATTGTTGTACATATGATGAAACATGAACACTATAGTACTTTCATTGGAATTAAGTGATTTATTGATTTCATCTTTGTGTACATTTCTTTCATTTGCAACAAATGGAAAATATTATGTTTTTTTTAAGGTGCAGCGAATGATTTAATAATTATATAACCGCATTGCAATCTGGTAATATTAACAAAACGTTGCGTTTGCCAACTCGACTTTGCTGTTGAAAAAGAAACAGGTAGCACGGGAAATTACTGTGTATTTCTGTTTCTTTTTAGCTTTTTATCAGATCACACAGAATTACATATGCAGCTTTCATGTACTAGCCTGGATGACTAGCGATTTTTCCCACGTCCGTCGCCTCACTATGAACATTAGATCATTCTGCATTCTTTTATCAATGCAGACACTATTTGCACACTCGGCAATACGCGTGATGTCAACTTTCATCATTTTATGGAGTTGTCTTCTTTTTCGTTTTTATTTTTATTTTTTTTATGAGAGTACGTTTATTCAGTAAATGTATGTTTTTTTCCTCTCTCCTTCGATTTTTAGTTTCTACTCTGATATTGAGCGAATAATCATAATTACAGGTGTTGCGGAATGACACCTGCTTATTCATTTGTCCATGTTCAGATCTTTAATTGCTAATTTCGTTGGACAAGACCTTATGGGAATGAAAAAAGCATGGTAGGAAGAAATCTATTCGGCAAAGTTTGTTGATTGGGATATGAGACAGCAGTTTCACGTGAGAACTTTCAACAGGAAGTTTTAAGAGGAGGTCTAAGCAGGAAGTTTCAAGAGGAATTCTCAGCAGGAAGTTTCAAGGGGAAGTCTCAGCAGGAAGTTTCAAGAGGAAGTTTCAGGTAAGAGGGTCTAGCAGACCACCTGTACGGAGTTTCAGCGGGGAGATTCAGTAGGGAGGGAGGGAAGGAAGGGAGGGAGGGTGGTGGGTGGGTGGGGAAGGGAGGGAGGGAGGGTGGTGGTGGGTGGGTGGGAAGGGAGGGAGGGGTGGTGGTGGGTGGGTGGGAAGGGAGGGAGGGAGGGAGGGTGGTGGGTGGGAAGGGAGGGAGGGAGGGTGGTGGGTGAGTGGGGAAGGGAGGGAGGGTGGAGGGTGGGGGTGGGAAGGGAGGGAAGGAGGGAGGGTGGTGGGTGGGTGGATGGAAAGGGGAGGGAGGGTGGTGGTGGGGTGGGTGTGGAAGGAAGGGAGGGAGGGTGGTGGGTGGGTGACAAGGGGAGGGTGGTGTGGGTGGGAAGGGAGGGAGGGAGGGTGGTGGGTGGGTGGGGAAAGGGAGATTCAGTAGGGAGTAGAGGGTGGGAAGGAAGGGAGGGAGGGTGGTGGGTGGGTGGGAAGGGAGGGGAGGGAGGAGTGTGGGAAGGAAGGGAGGGTAGTGGATGGGTGGGAAGGGAGGGAGGGAGGGGGTGGTGGGTGGGTGGGAAGGGAGGGTGGGTGGTGGGTGGGTGGGATGGGGAGGAAGGGAGGGAGGGAGGGTGGTGGGTGGGTGGGAGAATCCCCGGCATGGGGATACCTGTAAGAAGTCTCAACAGAAATTCCATTAGTAAGTTTCACGCGGAGGAAGCCCCAGCAGGAAGTCCCACACGCAAGGACCCCCAGCAGGAAGTCCTATCAGAAAGTTCGACGTAGAGAGTCCCTGCAAGAGGTCTTCCTCCAACCCCTCCCCCCCCCCCCCACCACACACACACACACACACACACACACACACACGCACGCACAATCATAAAGGAATAAAGGACCATAATTATAAAGGAGATGAAAAGGACTCTCTGGAAGCGCCCCCGCCCCCACGATCCCCCTCCAGAACGCCCCAGGCAGACGAGTGAGAAGGATCGAGATCTTTCGAGTCTTCAGTGCGCCCTTGCCATCTCACTTCGCCCTAAAGCGTTTAAAGCAGGGGAGCGCTCGAGCCAGAATTATTGCCGATACACCAAGAACTGTACCGTTCCCTGCTTAAAACGTTGTCCAATACACCAAGAACTGTACCGTTCCCTGCTTAAAACGTTGTCCAATAGACCAAGAACTGTACCGTTCCCTGCTTAAAACGTTGTCCAATAGACCAAGAACTGCACCGTTCCCTGCTTAAAACGTTGTCCAATACACCAAGAACTGTACCGTTCCCTGCTTAAAACGTTGTCCAATACACCAAGAACTGTACCGTTCCCTGCTTAAAACGTTGTCCAATAGACCAAGAACTGTACCGTTCCCTGCTTAAAACGTTGTCCAATAGACCAAGAACTGTACCGTTCCCTGCTTAAAACGTTGTCCAATACACCAAGAACTGTACCGTTCCCTGCTTAAAACGTTGTCCAATACACCAAGAACTGTACCGTTCCCTGCTTAAAACGTTGTCCAA
>NC_091569.1:37977135-37979144 GCF_042767895.1 Penaeus vannamei | reverse complement strand
CTCGAATTATTTTTGTTCACTTTGACGTGTTGTTTTTACTTAAGAATAATTCTCTAGAATACGGTTATACTCGAATTATTTTTGTTCACTTTGACGTTATTACTCAAGAATACTTTTTTCTCTCTCTAGAAAACGGTTTTACTAGAATTATTTTTCTATACTTTGACGTTATTTTTTCTATAATACGGTCTTACTCGAATTATTTTTGTTCACTTTGACGTGTTGTTATTGCTTAAGAATATTTTTATTTCTCTAGAATACAGTCTTACTCCAATAATTTTTAACGTGTTGTTATTACTTAAGAATATTTTATTTCTCTAGAATACAGTCTTACTCGAATTATTTTTAACGTGTTGTTATTACTTAAGAATATTTTATTTTTTAGAATACGGTTATACTCGAATTATTTTTGTTCACTTTGACGTGTTGTTATTACTTAAGAATATTTTTATTTCTCTAGAATACGGTCTTACTCGAATAATTTTTAACGATAATTACACTTTGACGTGTTGTTATTACTTACGAATGTTATATTTCTCTAGAATACAGTTTTACTCGAATTATTTTTGTTCACTTTGACGTTATTATCACTCAAGATTTTTTTCTCTAGAATACGGTTTTACTCGAATTATCTTTAACGTGTTGTTATTACTCAAGAATATTTTATATTTTAGAATACGGTTTTACTCGAATTATTTTTGTCCACTTTGACGTGCTGTTCTTACTCAAGAATTTTTCTTCTAGAATATGGTTTTACTCGAATTATTTTTGCATGCCCTTGATATGGCGACATATAAAGGGAATTTCATAAGCAATAGCAATGGAGACTTAATAGTCATAATGGTTAATATACGTGATACTGAATCGTCTAACTTGCCCTGTGTTTGTATCTATTTATCGAAGGCCCAGTCACAAGTGAATAAATAAAATAATCATGATCATAATAATAAAATCATATAAAAAATAAACTATATATGAAGATGTGTACATATATGACAGATATTTTCTAAAGATGCGTACATGATTTTGCATACACTCTTCAGTGCATTCACGTACATGCTTTCGTGAGTGTGCACGAATTCTTGGCGTCTAAGTGGGTAGGGGGGAGGGGGAGAGGGGAAGAGGGAGGGGGAGAGAGGGACAGGCTCCCCTCCCCAGTTCCCCCTTCTATCCCCCTCCTTCTCCCCCATCCCTCACCCCCCTCCCCTCCCTCACCCTCCCTCCTCACCTCCTTCAATTCCCCCCATCCTCCCCACCCCTCTTCACCCATCCCTCACTCCTCACCCCCTCCCCACTTTCCATCACCTCCCTCCCTACCCTCACCCCTCCTCCCCATCCTCACTCCCCTCTCCCACCCTCTCCCCACCCTCCCTCCCTCCCTCACCCCTCCCCTACCCCTCTCACCCCCTCCTCCCTACCCCTCACTCCCCCTCCTCAATCCCCTCCTCACCCCCCCACCCACACCCTCCCCCGGTCCTCGCATAGTCTAGGCACTGAGCAATCATTGGCTTTCGTCTTGAGTTTGTTGTCCACTCGGTCCGCAACGCAAATAAGACACAGACACAGACCGTGCACGAAATCTGGGTCTTGTAACACTCGGCCTTGCTCTGTCTGTGTCTGTCTGTCTGTTTGTGTGTGTGGGTGTGGGTGTGTGGGTGTTTGGGTGTATGTATGTGTGTGTGACAGAGAGAGAGAGAGAGAGAGACAAAGACAGAGAGACAGACAGAGAGAGAGAGAGAGCGAAAGAGAGAGAGAGCGAAAGAGAGAGAGAGAGAGGGAGACCGAGGGAGAAAGAGAGAGAGAGAGAGAGAGAGGAAAAAGAAAGAAACAGAGAAAAGAAAAAGAAAAAGAAAGTGAGAGAGAGCGAAAGAGAGAGATAAAGAGACAGACAGACAGACAGAAAGGGCAGAATAGCAACGCCAGCAGCATGAACATAACACCGTTCATGTTACATTAATGCCTTGACCCTCGGCCTTCTTTCCCCCCCCCCATCCCTTCCCCCCCACCCC
>NC_091569.1:37967135-37972135 GCF_042767895.1 Penaeus vannamei | reverse complement strand
GGAGGAAGAGGCGGTGAAGATAAAGAAGAAGGAGGAGGAGAATAAAAAGAGATGATGAAGAAGAAAGCTTCTTCCTATACTGAATCACCAGTAAAATAATTACTTCTTTTACACACACACACAATTTTTTTTTTTATTCTATTCTTTTCTTTTCTTTTATTCTATCTAATTCTTTTCTTTTATTATATTCCTTTCTTTTATTATATTCTTTTATTCTATTCTATTCTATTCCTTTCTTTTATTATATTCTTTTCTTTTCTTTCATTCTATTCTAATTCCTTCTCTCAACAACCGCTCCTCCGTATCTATCAATTATCAGTTATCCTCATCCATGCCTTATCGCTTCCTTTAACGTCATTTCTCCCTCTTACGTAATCCTCAACGATTATGCCTTATATAAATAATCGCTTATATAATCCTAATCGATCTAGTCCGCGTGTTAATCCGTTCTCTAAATCTTTTCCAATCTCATTTCCTTCGATTATTCGTTATGTAATAATCGTTCCTTTTATGTAATCCAATCGATCGTTGTGCTTCTTAGTTCTTATCCTGGTTTTAAATCGTCTACGTCATTTTCTTATTTCTCTTTTCCGTTTTTATTTTCTTTGATTTTTTTTATCGGTTCTTCTCTGTTTTTACTATTTTTTTCTTTATTTTTTATCGTTTCTTCTCCGGTTTTACCATTTTCTTTTCTTTACTTCTTTTATCGTTTCTTCTCTGTCTCTGCCTCTTCCTTTTCATTGTTTCTCTTGAGTTTTCTTATTCTTATTCTTCTCATTCTTCCTCTTTCTCTCCTTTTTCTTATACTCCATCCTTTCATTCTTATTTCTTCTTTCCTTCTTCTTCCCCCATCCTTTCTGTTTCTTCCCATCCTTCCTCTACTTCATCTCTCTTCTTTCCATCCTTCCTCTTTTCTTTCGTCTCCTCTCTCTTCCCATCCTCTCTTCCCTTCTATTCTTTCTTCCCCATCCTTCCTTTCTTCTCCTTCTCTCTTCTTTCCTCCCATCCTTCCTCTTCTCTTCCTTCTCCCCTTTCTCCCTCTTTCCTCTTCTTCCTCTCTTCTCCCTTTCTTCTTTCTCTTCCTTCTTCTTCCCTTTCTCTCCTTCTTCTCCCCCTTTCTTCCTCTTCTCTTCCTTCTCTTCTCCCCCTTTCTTCCTCTTTCTCTTCCTTCTCTTCTTTCTTCCCATCCTCTTTCTCCACTTCCTTCTCCCTCTTCCCTTCCTTCTCCCTCTCTTTCTTCCTCTTTCTCTCCCGCCTCTCCTTCTCCCCATCCTCTTTCTCCACTTCCTTCTCCCAGCATTCGCGTCTCGGCCTAGGATTTCTGGCGCGGGTTTTGTCGTATATCATTTTAATTAAGACTTTGGGGTGGGGGAGGGAGGGAGGGGAGAGGGAGAGGGAGAGGGGAGAGGAAGTGGGGGGGAAAGGGGAGAGGGAGAGGGCGGGAAAAGGAGAGGGAGAGGGAGTAAGAGAGGGAGGGGAGGGAGGGATGGGAGAGGGAGTAAGAGAGGGAGGCAAAAGGGGAGAGGGAGGGAGGGGAGAAGGAGTAAGAGAGGAGAGGGGGAGGAGAGGGAGAGGGAGGGAGGGAGGGAGAGGGAGAGCGAGAGGGAGAGGGAGAGGGAGAGAGAGAGAGAGGGAGGGGGAGGGGGAAGGGGGTGAAGGAAAAATGGGAGGGAAAGAGAGAAGGAGAGGGAGTAAGAAGAGGGAAGGGGAAAAGGGGGAGAGGGAGAGGGAGAGAGGGATAGGGGAGAGGGAGAGGGAGGGAAAAGAAGAGGAGAGGGAGGGGTGGGGAGGGAGGGGAGAGGGGAAGAGGGAGAGGGAGAGAGGGAGTAAGGAGAGGGAGAGGGAGAAGGAGAAGGAAAGGGAGAGGGAGAGGGAGAGAGGGAGAGGGAGGAGGGAGAGTTGAGGAGGAGGGGAGAGGAGGAGGGAGTAAGAGAGGGGAGAGGGAGTAAGAGAGGGAGGGGAGAGGGAGAGGAGAAGGAGAGGGAGAAGGAAAGGGAGAGAGGGAGAGGGAGAGGAGAGGGAGGGGAGGAGAGGGGGGAGGGAGAGTTGAGAGGAGGGAGAGGGAGAGGGAGGGAGGGAGAGGGAAAGGGAGAGGGAGAGGGGAGAGGAGTAAGAGAGGGAGGGAGGGGAGAGGGAGAGGGTGAGGGTGAGGGAGAGAGAGAGGAAAGGGGAGAGGGAGAGAGGGAGAGTGAGAGGGAGGGGGAGAGGGAGAGTGAGAGTGAGGCAAATAGGGAGAGGGTGGGGAGGGATGGGAAGGGGAGAGGGGTGATGAAAGGGAGGGGGAGAGGGAGAGGAAATGGAGAGGGAGGGGAGGAGAAAGGGAGGTGAGGAGGTGATGGGAAGGGGAAGGGGTGAGGGGAGAGTCGAGGAGGAGAGGAGTAAAGTGAAGGAGGGAGGAAAGCGGAAGACACGAAGAGGGGAAGAGAGGGAAGGAAAGAGAAGGAGAGGGAGGGGAGGGAAGGAGATAGAGGGAGAGGGAAGGAGAGAGAGGGAGAGGGAAAGAGAGAGAGGGAGAGGGAAGGAGAGAGGGGTAAGGGGGGTATGCTCTCTTTCTCTATGCCAGGGTTGCTAATTTGTTCATAAAACTCTCGAACTGTCTTTGGGACAATGTCTTTTGTTTTCGGAAATATAAGAGAGAGAAAGAGGGAATGAAATGTAGGGAGAAAAACAGGAGAGAGAGAGAGAGAGAGAGAGAGAGAGAGAGAGAGAGAGAGAGAGAGAGAGAGAGAGAGAGAGAGAGAGAGAGAGAGAGAGAGAGAGAGAGAGAGAGAGAGAGAGAGAGAGAGAGACCGTGTACAAGAAAGTACATCCTCTTCTTTTTTCTTTACAATGAAATGAAGAGAAACATTTAAAAATTCCCTAGAGAATATAAACGAAAAAACAAAACGAGCCATTTTCCCAAATCAATCACAGAAAAGAAAAAAACTTACACACACCCTCCCTCTCCCACTCGCCCGCCATCCAACTTTGAAAAGAATACGTTTTATCACCTCCTCCGCAGCCCTTTAAAAAATGTTCAGAAATAAATCATGGGCAGAAAGGAGTTCTCCTTATGCAAATGCCGATATAGATCTTCTTCCTCTCGGCTTTATACAAGAGCGGGGAGAGCTTGTAGAGGTGTCTGAGTGGGCGGTTACATTTTCTTACAACAATGCTCCCTCTAAAACGTTAATTTTCCCGCGTAAAGGACGAAAGGATGATGATGATGATAAATAAAAAAAAGAAAAAAGAAAAAAATAATAATAATAATAGTAATAGTAATGATAATTATAATAATGATAATAATAATAATAATGATAATAACAATGATAACAATAATGATAATATTGAAAATAGTATTGAAAATAACAGTAACACCAATAATAATAATAATAATAATAATAATAATAATAATAATAATAATAATAATAATAATAATAATAATAACAATAATGATGATGATAATGATAATAATCATAATAATAATGATACAAATACAGATAATAATAGAGAAATAATTAAAATCTGTGTTGTTTGTTGAAGGAAGGAGAGAATTAGAGTCTAATTGGGTTAGGTTAAGAGTTCTTGGAAGAGAGTAATGATAATGAAGACGAAGGTGACGAGAAACGTAAAAAAAAAGAAAAAAAAAAAACATTAAAAAAGAAAAATAAAAAAACATTAAAAACATGAAACATTAATGATAAAAAATAAATAAAAAAGAAAAAGAAAAACAAAAGCACGACATTCCTCTCTCTCTTAAACTCTTGTCTTCTCCGGAGATTGTCGGAAGAATTTGATAAGAAAATGACTATTGCATCACTTTTCGTTCTTTATTCTTTCTTTCTTTTTTCTTCTCTTTCTTTCTTTTCTTCTTCTTTTACGTTATTTTTTTCTTGTTTCTTTGTTTTTCTTTATCTTATATTTTTTTCTTATTGTTCTTTCTTGTCTTCTTTTTATCCTCATTTCATTTTCTTTACTCTTTTCGTTTTTTTCTTATTCTATTTCCCTCTTTTTTCTCCCTTCTTTTTTCATCCTCATTTCCTTTTCTTCTTCTTTTCTCTTTCTGTTTTTTCTTATTCCATTTCCCTCTTTTTTTCTTCTTTCTTCTTTTTTATTCTTCGCTGACACAACAGCTTAGATCGCTCGTTCGACTTCCTGACCGTAGCCTCGAACGGCCGCGACCTTGTTCGTATCCGTGGCATTTGACTTCGATTCAACGCAGATTGCTCTGGTTAAATGCTGCGCCGTTCGGAACAATGCTGCGCTCTTTTTGTTCTTATTTTTTTATCTATTATTATCATTATCATTTTGTATATTTTTTTTATTCGTTCTTCCTTGTTGGTCTTTTTTTTTGTATTTTTCATTCTGTCTTCTTTGTTAAGTTCGTTATCTTTTGTGACTTTCTTTTTTTTTTGCATTTTTTTGTAAGTGTGTGTGTGTGTGTGTGTGTGTGTGTGTGTGTGTGTGTGTGTGTATGTGTGTGTGTGTGTGTGTGTGTGTGTGTGTGCGCGCGCTTGCGTGCGTGTGCGTGCGTGCGTGTGCGTGCGTGCGTGTGCGTGCGTGTGTGTGTGCGTGCGTGTGCGTGTGTGCGTGCGTGCGTGCGTGCGTGTGTGTGTGTGCGTGTGTGCGTGTGTGCGTCTGCGTGCGTGCGTGCGTGCGTGAGTGTGTATGTGTGTCTATGTGTGTGTGTGGGTGGGGGTGTGAGTGCATGCGTGCGTGCGTGCGTGCGTTTGCGTGTGTATCTGTGCCTCTGCGTGTTGGATGCGGGCATGGACATGTGCAACTCATGTACGAATACATGTGTGTGTCATAAGTGTACATGGTCTGTCAGCCTCTGTATGCAGTTCGCATGAACGTGTGTGTACATTGCCATGCATGTCTGTCCCCGACGTATCCACACGCAACCATAAGGTAAGTCATTACGTCACCCATTCGGATGAGCGAAAGGGCCATTTGTATCCATTTTCCTCCTCTCTCTCTCTCCTCCCCTTCCCTCTTCCTCTTTCGCTCTCCGTCTTTCC
>NC_091569.1:37952135-37954635 GCF_042767895.1 Penaeus vannamei | reverse complement strand
CTCACCCTCTCTCCCTCTCTCTCCCTTCCCACCACCCTCCTCTCCCTCCCCCTATTTCTCTCCATTACTCTCCACTCCCTCTCTCCCTCTTCCTTCCCACACCTCCTCTCCCTCCTTCCCCTCCCTCATCACTCCTTCTCTCTTCCTCTCTCTCTCTCTCCTTTTCCCCCTTCCCTCTCATTTCCCCTCTCTCTCCCCTCTCCCTCCCACCCTGCCTCCCTCCTCCCTCACACCTCTCACCCCTCTTCCCCTTCCCTCCCTCATCTCTCTCCCCCTCCCTCACCTCCCCTGGGTCACGCTGCCTGCACGAGTGACTGAAGGAGACCCCAGTTATTGCCTTGGACTCACAGGGGACGCGGACAGCCCGGGGGGGGGGGGGGGGGGTAAAATTTTTCGTTCATGGTTTTTAAACTTTTTTTTTCCCCAGCGAGGAAAGGTTAAGTTCTAAATGGAATGCGTATTTGATGAAGATTCCGAGGGTGATCCGTGAGATTTTGTTCATTGAGAAATTAAGTTATTGATGGGAATTTAATATGAAATGTGTAGAAAATTTTGGAATGAGAGGAAAGTTAAAAAGCAGTAAAAGTATTCGAAAATAAAAGAGAGAGAGAGAGAGAGAGAGAGAGAGAGACAGACAGAGAGAGACAGAGAGAGACAGAGACAGAGAGAGAGAGAGAGAGAGAGAGAGAGAGAGAGAGAGAGAGAGAGAGAGAGAGAGAGAGAGACGGATATCGAATTCGGAGAACTTTTATTGACAATAAAAGAACAAAAATAGACTCGTTGGCATCTAATAAAATAAAAGATGCATATATAACGACGATTGATCGATTTTTGAGATTCAAGTAAATAATACTTTGTATCACTTTCCAGAAGCTTCTCAAGAACAGCGAAGAAGTATTTTAATAGGTGTTCATCTAGCTATTATTCATGTATATATTTACTTATCGTTTTTTTTCTTTATTGCAAAGAAATGAATGTGTTTCATCCAAGTCCAATTGTCCTAAAAACGCGAAGAAAGAAAGTTGTTTACGCTCGTTCTACGTACTAAACACCGGAGTTTAAGCGCCCTACACAGAAACGGCAACTCGTCGACTTTCTTTTGAAGTGACCGATACAAAAGGACAATTTTTTGTATATCTACAGATTCCGATACAGTTTGCAATTGTGTCGCAATATAGTATAAATAGAGCTTTACGTTTTATCGCTAAGGGAATGATTCTGCAGCGTGTATTGCATGAGCCAAATGTTCTCGATTTTGTTCGGAATGAATTTCATAGTATGCAAAAAGGGCCGATAGTTTAATCCTATCATTATAGGTATATTTTGAAATGACTTGTAACAAAATAGATATGTTTCAATGTTTTATATTTAAAATGACTTATGAAACATTTAAATGACCATCGTATAAATGAACGGCAACTCGTCGACTTTCTATTTTTTTCAAGAAATTTTATAGCTTGCAGTGGACACATTTAGTTTAGTCTTTTACTGTTATTGTTTGATAAACGACTTTGTAAACGACTTCCAACAAAATGTAATTCATTGGAACATTTTACAGTAGGAGTAAATGTAACCATGTATACACTACCGTTATCTCGTCGACTTTCTCTAAACTAATTTCGAGTCATGTAAATGGACCCATATTTGTCCCTTAATAGCCTGATATAATTAACAAATGGATCACAATACGAAATTAATTTTGTCTCTTCACTTAGATAAATTATGAAACGCCCATTTCAAAAATTAATACGTGTTATACGTGTTCTTCCATGTGGCATATAAACTGATCTAACTTAAATTGTCACGGCAAGCTTATTTTCACTCGGGTAAAAGGTCTATCAACTTGCTAATGACCCCTTTTATCACCCAATTTATTACTGATACCCCAATGTCGTGATGTAAGCGCGAATAAGAAATAAATAGAAGGAAAAATCAGTATATGTGAAGAATAACTATAAAACAAAAAGAAAAAAATCAATTTACAAATAGAATTAAAAATATATATATATATAAAGGCAAATAATAATAAATAAAGTTAATGAAAACAAGAACAAAAATGCCTCGTACATCTAAAACAAGCAGGAAAGCAGACAATCGTAACATGATCGCAAAATAAAAAAAATAAAATAAAAAGTAGCAACTGCGCACTCAATCTGGTTTTCAAACACTCGCGGCGGTTTTGTGACGTCATAAGAGGGGTTCATTGACGTCATGAGAGGGGTTCATGGAGTGACCCCAGAGTGGCGCAGGCAGGGTCGAAGTATCATTTTAGGTGATTTTATAATGTATATAGAAAAAAAGGACTTTTAAAGTGGTTGTGATGTTTATTCTTTTATTTTTTTCTTATTTTCGACGTTGGTAGTTTAGCAACGACAATAGCAGGAAAACAAGCAATACATCCCCATTAATAGTGTCAAGAATAGTAACGATAATAACCAAACAATAACAAGAGTAATGATGATGATGATGATGATGATAATGGTTATGATGATGATGATGA
>NC_091569.1:37910799-37928299 GCF_042767895.1 Penaeus vannamei | reverse complement strand
GGAAAATGAGGGAATTTATGTGGAGGGAAAGTGAGTGGAGGTTGGGAGGAAAATGAGGGAATTTATGTGGAAGGAAAGTGAGTGGAGGCTGTGAGGAAAAAATGAGGTTTGTGAGAAAGGAAGATAAGCTACTTGTATGTGAATGAGGTAATTGGAAAGAAGAGGAAATGAATTTGTGAATGAAGAGGACACTGAAAACGGAAAATGGGTGTTAGTAAATGAATGAAATAGTTGAAAAGGGGAATAAAGGAATGAATGATTAGGGTAAAGAGAAAGGAAATTAGGTACTAGTAAATAAATGAAATAACTAGAGAAAAAAAGGAAAATGAAAGAATGGATGAAAATGGTAATGTAAATGGATGAAAATGGTAATGTAAATGAATGAATAAATAAGTTGATTCGACGAGAATAAATTAATAAGTAGATTAATAGGGAGTGGAAATAATAGTTAATCTTTAATACGGTAAATAAATAAGTGTAAAAGAGAAAGAAAATGAAATAAGAAAACGAGAAAGAGTGCATGGATAGAGAATTAAGGAAGTGTATAAATGGGTAAATTATGGAATAAGATAAAAAGAAAAATAAACAAGAATGGATAATTACCGAAAAGATTTGTGTGGTAAACTACCATTTATACATTATATTATACATTATATATATTATACATTATATTATACATTATATATATTATACATTATATTATACATTATTCTCTCATTATTATACATTATATTATACATTATTCTCTCATTATTATACATTATATTATACATTATTCTCTCATTATTATACATTATATTATACATTATATATATTATACATTATATTATACATTATATATATTATACATTATATTATACGTGAATGAATCCTTGTTTTTCGCATATGCTCATCGGAAAGAAGAATAAGATAAATGAATAAATTACAAAAAAATAAAGAATTTGGTAAAGATCCGTCGATGGAAATTATATATCTCAAGAAAAGGCAAGAAAACTTAAATCTTCTTAAAAAAAAAAAAGAAAAAAAAATAATAAAAATAAATAAATAAATAAATAAATAAATAAATAAGTAAATAAATAAATAAATAAATAAATAAATAAATAAATAAATAAATAAATAAATAAATAAATAAAATAGATAAATAAATAGATAAATAAATAAATGAAAAATAAAACAAAACGATTCTAGATAATTACGTTTTATGATAGTTATGTAATTACGTTGATGATAGTTATGTCGTTATATAGTTAATAGGTTGCAAGAGGGATAATTTAGCCAACAATAAATATAGTTAATAACCTCTGCAATCCCGTATCGCATCCATAATTATTTTAACCACACTGAAACCCTGTAATTTTCTTTCATTTTTTTTTTTCGGTGTTGCTATCGTTTGGGGGGGGGGGGGAGTTTAATCTATTTTTCTTTTCTTTGTGATGTTTGTTTTTATTCTATTTTTATTATTTTTATTTTATTGTTATTCTTTCTGGGAATGAATTAATTAATGTATTTTTTTAGCTTATGTATCGATATATTTTTGCCAAAAATGGATGTTATTTTTTATCTTTATTTTTTGTTTATACGGATTGTTTTGAGAAATGATTTGGGCCAAAAAAAAAGAGAAAAAAAAGGAAAAAATAGTCTTTGATATTAGCTTTGAAATTTCCAGTTTGCTTATGGTATTGCATTTTTTCTAGGTGAGGTGAGAGGGGAGAGGGGAGAGGGGAGAGAAGAGAAGAGAAGAGAGAAGAGAGGGATAAGTAAGGGGGAAGTGAAGGCGAGTGGAGGAAAAGGGAAAGGGGAGGAAGAGGGAAGGGAAGGGGGAGAGAGAGAGAGAGAGAGGGAAAGGGAAGAGGAAGGCGAAGGGCGAGTGGAAAGGCGGAAAAGGGAAAGGAGAGGAAAGAGGAAGGGAAGGGGGAGAAAAGAGAAGAGAGGGAATAAAGGAAGGGGAAGGGGGAGCGGAGAGGGAAGGGAGAAGGGAAGGGATAGAAGAGAAGAGAGGGAATAGGGAAGGCGAGGTGGAAAGGGAAAGGGGAAGGGAAGGGGGGGGAGAAGAGAGAAGAGAAGAGAGGGAATAGGGAAGAGGGAAGGGGGAGGGGGAAGGGGAAGGGAAGGGGGGAGAGAAGAGAAGAGAAGAGAGGGAAGGGGAAGGCGAGAAGGGCGAGTGGGAAAGGGCAAGGGGAAGAGGGAGGAGAAGGGAAGAGAGAGGGAGAGAAGAGAAAGAGAGGGAAGGGGAAGGCGAAGGGGCGAGTGAAAGACAAGGGGAAGGGGGGAAGGAGGGAAGGGAAGGGGGGAGAGAAGAGAGAAGAGAGGGAGAAGAGGAAGAGGAAGGAGGGAAGGGGAGGGGCGGGGGAAGAGAAGAGGAGGGAAGAAGGAAGGGGGAAGGGGAGCCGGAGAGGGAAGGGAAGAGGAAGGGGGAGAGAGAAAGAGAAGAGAGGGAATAGGAGAGAGGAAGGAGAGAGGGAAGAGGGGAAGGGAAGGGGGAAGGGAAAGGGGGGAGAGAAAGAGAGAAAGAGAGGGAAGGGGAAGGGGAATCGGAGAGGAAGAGGAAGGGGAGGGAGAAGGGAGAAGGAAGGGAATAGGGAAGAGGGAAGGGAAAGGGCAAGGAAAGGAAAAGGGGAGGGAGAGTGAAGGGAAGAGAAGGAAGGGAAGGGAAAGGGCGATTGAAGAGGGGAGGAAAGAGAGAAAAGGAAATTGAAAGTGAAAAGGGAAAGGAAAAAAGGGTGAGGAGAAAATAAAAAGAAAAGGAATAAGGGAAAAGGAAGAGAAGGGGAGGGAAGGCGAAGAAGAGAAAGAAGGAGAGAGAGAAAGGTTAAGAAGAGAAGAGGGAATCGGATAAGGAACGAGAAGTAAAAGGCAACACACAATGATTAGATATTCGAGTCAAGACGGATTGGAAAATTGCATTTGAAGATTGGAAAAGAAAACTGAGACATTATATTTGTATTTTTTGTTGTCTTTGATGATTTACAATTGCTCAAAATTACCGCAATAACAGTGATGTTGAAAATAGCGGTATCATTATTATAGCTATTTATTATTTATTATTTATTATTATTTATTTATTATTATTTATTTATTCCATTTACTACTAATCGTATTACTACAATTCTCGACTTATAAATCTTTTGAATAAACAATTAAAGGCGAATCTTAATTGTAAATTCATCCAAACATTGATTAAGTCACTCATTCACCCACCTATTCATTTATTTGTTCATCCATTCATCCATCCTTCTATCCATCCATTTATTTTTAAAAATCTCATGGGTGAGAGGGAGAGATGGAGGGATAGATAGATAGAGAGAGGGAGAGAGGGAGAGGGAGGGGGAGGGGGAGGAAGGAGGGAGGGAGGGAGGGAGGGAAAAGGAGGGAAGGGGGAGGGGAGAAGGGAGGGAGGGGAGGGAGGGAGGGAGGGAGGAAGGGAAGGACGGAGGAGGAGAGGGGAGGGGAGGAGGGGTGAGGGGGGAAAGGAAGGACGGAGGAAGAGAGAGAGAGAGAGAGAGAGAGAGAGAGAGAGAGAGAGAGAGAGAGGGAGAGAGAGAGAGAGAGAGAGAGAGAGAGAGAGAGAGAGAGAGAGAGAGAAAGGGACGGTGCTGAGGAGGAAAACGAAGGAAAATAGGGGAGAAACAGAGAGACAAACAGAGACGGAGAAAGAGAAAGAAAACCGATCCAAAAGACCCAGAAAAAGAGAGAACAAATGAAAAAAAAAAGATAAATAAAAAAAAAAATAAAACAAAGAATTAAATAAGAACGGACAGAGGAGGAAAATGGCGACCTCACGCACGTGGGTATGTGAGGTTAGACCCTCGTGGTATATTTAGCGCGTTTGTTAAGATTTCCTCACTTGGGATATCTCGGTCTAACTTGATGCGCCATTAAAGTTCTTATTTATTTTGTTTTAATGACGATCTATTTAACTTACTCTTAATTAGATTGGTTTTGTGTTTTAAATCGTTATTGTTATCCTTATTTTTAAACATTCTAACCTGATGCGTCATTATGGTATTTTATTTTTACACGTTCTATTTAAACGTAATCTTTATTTAAATAAGTGTTATTATTTTCATTAATTTTATTATTTTAGGAAATGCAACTTGGTCCGTCATTACGATATTTAATCTTTTCACGCAGTATTTATTTATTTATTTTTTTTATTCTATTTTTTTAGGTAGGATTCATCGGTTTTATTTTTAT
Source organism: Penaeus vannamei (assembly GCF_042767895.1). Lineage (NCBI taxonomy): Eukaryota > Metazoa > Arthropoda > Malacostraca > Decapoda > Penaeidae > Penaeus > Penaeus vannamei. The sequence continues at coordinate 37,924,105 of NC_091569.1, read as the reverse complement.
CATTCATCGAAAGGAGAGGAAAGATTATTGTACTATAATATCGGAGATAATATGCTGACTTTATGCATGATATGACATGCTGGGGTGTCTATAATCGCGTCCGTAAAAATAAAAGTTTTTTGGGTTATTTAAAAGGATTAGTAAACACCTCTCAGGGATGAGGGAGGAGGGAGGAGGGAAGAGGAGGAGGAGGAGGGAGGAGGGAAGAGGAGGAGGAGGAGAGAGGAAGGAATGAAGGAGAAGGAAGAGGAGGAGGAGGAGAGAGGAGAGAAGAGGGAAGAGGAGGAGGGAGGAAGGAGAGGAGAGAAGAGAGGAGGGAGGAGGATAGGAGGGATAGGAGGGAAGAGGATAGGAGGGAGGAGAGAAGAGGGAAGAGGAGGAGGGAAGAGGGAGGAGGATAAAGGAGGAAGGAGGAGGGATAAATTTGGAACACCAGGAGGGAAAGATTTAAGTGTAGAACAAGGATCGTGCCGTTAAAACCACGGGGACGCCATTACGGTGAAAATACCCCGTGCGCGCAATCTTCACGGTTAGGGTACACTAAGGCCGTCTTGGTATTCGGGTTTCTGGGTATTTTCACTTCTTGGTATCGCTTGTTGCTTGGATTGGCGTTTTTTCTTTTTTTCTTGTTCTTTCGCTTTTTTTTTTATTTTTCTTTCGTTTGTTTCTAGCTTTCTTCTTTTTCTTTTTCTTCTTCTTTTACTCCTTTCTTATCTTTCTTCTTTTTTTCTTTTTGTTGTGACTATGCTGTATTTTGGAGAAGTGATAGAAATGAAGCAGTAATTCGTAAAAAAAAAAAAAAAAAAAAAAAAAAAAACATTGGTGATCTTGATAATGACGTCATAATTTTTTTTTAATAATTGTTTTATTTTGTTTTTCTTTTGTAAAAGCGCGTGATTCATTATAACTTGGACAGTAAGTGTTGAAAGGGAGATCATTCAAATTGTTATTGAAAAAGAGCATGGAAGCAAGGTGAAAAAATTACATCTTGCAATTAAGAGAGAAAAAAGAAAACGTTAATTAACGACTAAAAGTAAATTTAATTAAAGTCATTACAGAAAAAAATCCGATCGATTCGATTTTGTTTACACAAAACCCGTTCGTGTTTCAGCAAATTCATACAATTTACACCGGCGATACGTCAGCTGAAAAAAAAGAATAAATGTCAGTAAAAAAAAAAAAAGAAAGCAGAAAAATGCGAATAATGATATTACTGTTATGATTCGAAGAAAAGGTGGAGTCAGCTGTTGGATTTCCGTTTAGCTTTGTGGTTTTTGAATGCTTGTGGCTTCGTTGCCGTTTTCTGTTGTTGCTGAATAGACAAAGAAAATGGTGAGTTGGTTATTATTGTGTTTACATTTGTCGTCTGGTCTGCTTGGTGGAGAGAGGTGGGAGCAGTGATTGATGGAGATAGGGAGGGAGGAGGGAAGAGGAGGAGGAGAGAAGAGGGAAGAGGAGGAGTGAAGAAGGAAGAGGGAAGAGGAGGAGAGAAGAGGGAAGAGGGAAGAGGAGGAGGGAAGAGGGAAGAGGGGGGAGGGAGGAGGATAAAGAGGAAGGAGGAGGGTAGGAGAGAGGGAGGAGGAGGGAAGAGGGAAGAGGAGGAGGTGGAGGGAGGAGAGAGGAGAGAAGAAGGAAGAGGAGGAAGGAGGAGGGAAGAGGAAGAGGAGGGAAGAGGAGGAGGGAGGAGGGAAGAGGAGGAAGAAGGGTAAAGGAGGAAGGAGGAGGAGAGAGGAGAGAAGAGGAAGGGGAAGAGGAGAAGCGAGGAGGGAAGAGGAGGAAGGAGGAGGGATGAGGATAGGAGGGAGAAGGGAAGAGAAAGATAAAGAAGAAAAGAAAGAAGGAAAAAGGGAAAAAAAGAGAAAAAGAGATAAAGAAAAAAAAGAAAAGAAAAAGCCAAGCAATCACGAGAGAAACAGACAAAACAGTTGAATATGAATTTAAAAAAGAATCAGTCACTCACCCTTGGAAATTCTGAACACCGAATCTAAATCACGTTTTCAATGATATGACATAAGGCAGCGTGACCTAATCTGCCTAAACATGACAGCCAGATTGGTATATGAAATGATAACCTGATAAGATCTTATCTTTTTCCTGCGTTTTGTTTGTATCTATTGTTGTAGGCGATAATATAATTCAATAACATCGCCACTATATGTCACCATAACTACTGGGATTATTATTTCTCTAAGTATCACTATAGTTGCTGTTATATCACTATTATCAGTAACATATCACCATCGTCAATAGTATCATTATGGTCATAGTATCGTCATTATTATTGTCATGTTATCATCGACTTTCGTTATTATTATCATCATCACCATCATTGGCGTCATTGCTCACTTTCATCACCATAACCCATACTCACACTCATAACCATCATACTCACCATCACAGTCATCACCATACTTCGTTCTCACCCTCACGATCATTACCATAACCAATACTCACCCTCACAATCACCGTAACCTATACTCACTCTCATAATCATCACCATAACCCAACTCAGCCTCATATTCCCCACCACAACCCAGCCACCCTCGCAATCACCACAACCCATACTCACCCTCACAATCATCACCATACCGCATGCTGAGCCTCATATTCATCACCACAACCCAGTCACCCTCACAATCACCATAACCCATACTCACCTTCACAATCATCACCATACCCCATGCTCAGCCTCATATTCCACACCACAACCCAGTCACCCTCACAATCACCATAACCCATACTCACCTTCACAATCATCACCATACCCCATGCTCAGCCTCACAATCATCACCACAACCCATACTCACCCTCACATTCATCACCATAGCCCAGTCACCCTCACAATCATCACCATGACCCATACTCAGCCTCATATTCCCAACCACAACCCAGCCACCCTCACAATCATCACAACCCATACTCACCCTCACAATCATCACCATAACCCAACTCAGCCTCATATTCCTCACCACAACACAGTCACCCTCACAATCATCACCATAACCCATACTCATCCTCACATCATCACCATAACCCAACTCAGCCTCATATTCCTCACCACAACACAGTCACCCTCACAATCATCACTACAGCCCATACTCAGCCTCACAATCATCACCAAAACCATACCCTCACAATCATCACCATAACCCAACCACCCTCACAATCACCACAACCCATACCCTCACAATCATCACAACACATACTCACCCTGACAACCATCACCATAACCCAGTCACCCTCACAATCATCACCACACATCATCACCATCAGCAAACCAGATAGAACCGTTACGTTTGTCTTTCGAAAAAAAAACCGTTAACGATTTTTTTTCTCATTTCAAATATTGATCTTTGTCCAGTACCCTTTTATGTTTTTTTTTCTTTTCTTTTTCGAAAATTCGTCCCACAAAGAATGAAGAGGAAGTAACGATGAAAAAAAAGTTGTCTGATTTTTTCCCAAAACTGGAAGGAAAGAAAAAAAAAAGTTGATTAATGTTCTTTAAATACCTCTTTGAAAAGTTTAACCTTGATAAGAGATAAGAAATTGATAAGATAAAGACAGATGATAATTTCCTTGGAGAATTCTCATTTACTTTCTCAGCTGCTAAAGAAAAAAAGAAAAAGATAAAAAAATAGTTATTACAAAAAAGGTAAATAAATATTTCTTAAAGATAATCACAAACAAATATATATCTCATTCTAAATCTATCTATACATGTAAATATATCTAATTTGACTCAGTAATACCAGGTCAAATGGTTGTTAAGTATATCCCAAATTCAAGCTCATTTAGATAAGATATATTAGGATATGCTGGTTTGGTCCAGTTATAACTAAATCGTGTGTTATGCGGAGAGTAGCCGTTAGGAAAATTATCTCTCTTTATTTTTAATTTTGTGTTTATGTTTATTTATCTGGCTTTGTTGTTGTTGTTCTTGTTCATTGTTGTTGTTATTTTTATTGATGTTGTTATTATTATTGTCATTATTGTTGCTATTATTTTAGAATTATTATTTATTATTATTATTATCCTTATTGTTATTATTATGATCGTTATTATTATTGTTGTTGTCATTATTATTATTTTGTTATTATTGTTATTATTATTATTTTTATTATTATTACTATTATTACTGCCTTCTCATATTCCTCCTTGTTCTTCTACCAAATATTATTATTATTATCATTGTTATCATTATCATTGTTGTTGTTATTATTACTAATCACTATTATTACTATTTTTGTTCTTATTATTCATATTAATATTATTATTATTATTATTATTATTATTATTATTATTATTATCATTATAATTATTAACATTATCATTATCATTATTATCATTATCATTATCATTATCATTATTATTATTATTATTATCATTATTATTATTATTTTCGAGGTCGTATACTGATATTCATCAATAAAATTATAGCGCGTTTCCCCTTATTACTGAAATCTCTGTTAATACGTTGAACACGCAAGAGTTCATAAACGTGCAATGTTGATCAGACCCTCGTGTTGCTGTTAACTTTCTACGTCGGAAATTTTAAATATTTAGATTTCAATTTCGGTCTAGATTTTGTGAAATATGATGGGGAGGCTGCGGAGGAGAGGGAAAGGGGGAGGGGGAGAGAGAGGGAGTGGGTGGGAGATGAGGAGAGGGAGAGGGGGGGGGAGAGGAGAGGGAGAAGAAGAGGGAGAGGGAGAGGGAGGGTGGGAGAAAGGGAGAGGGGGAGGGGGAGGGGGAGGGAGAGGGTGGGAGAGGAGGGAGAGGATGAGAGGAAGAAGGGGGGGAGAGGAGGAGAGGAAGAGGGAAAGGGGGAGGGAGGGAGAGGAGGAGAGGGAGAGGAAGGGAGGGAGAGAAGGAGAGGAAGAGAGGGGAAGGGAGAGGGGGGAGGGAGGGAGAGGATGAGAGGAAGAGGGGGGGAGAGGCGCAGAGGGAGAGGGGGGGAGGGAGAGGGAGAGGAGGAGAGGAAGAGAGGGAGAGGGAGCGGAAAAGAGGAAGAGGAGAGGGCAAAGGAGAGGAAGAGGGAGAATAATAATAATAATAAAAGTCTTGCAAACCTCTAGGAAATAGAATGGAAGGAAGAGGTGGATGTGGAAACCTTCTTAACAAAATATTTCGCCAACTTTTACCTTGAAGTATTTGCCTTATTGTTGGTTAATGTTGATTTCTTGCCCCATATAGACGGCAATAAAAGAGTAATGATAAAGAATGAACAAATGAATGTATAAAATCGATCGTATCATGAAACAAATAACAAAAAAATAACGAAAAGAGAAAACGGAAGTACAAGCGATAACTTACCAATATCTCATTCCGTTTATCCACCTTTTTTATCTATCAGTCTTTATACATTTCTTTTGTACATCTTCATCAATTTCTCTTGTGGAAACATTTTTTTTCTCTTCTTTTTCTTCCTTTTCCTCTTCCTATTACTCCTCTTCTTCTTCTTCCTCTTTCTAATACTTCTCCTCCTCGTCTTTTTTTTTCTTCCGCTTTTTCTTCTTCCAGTTACTTCTCCTCCTCCTCCTCTTCTGTTTCTTCTTCTTCCTTCCTTTCTCCTCTTCTTATTCTTCTTTTTATTATTATTATCCGCTGACGTTCGCGCGGAAATAGAAAATTCTCCCCAAAATAACGCGATGATTCGTGGGAGAGGGGAGGAGTGGGAAAGAAAAGGAAGGAGGAAGAGAGAGAGGGAGAGAAGGGAAAGGAAGAGGGAGAGGGATTGAGGGAGACGGAGAGGAGGAGGAAGAGAGAGAGGGAGAGAAGGGAAAGGAAGAGGGAGAGGGATTGAGGGAGACGGAGAGGAGGAGAGATTGGGGTGAAGGAAAAGAAGGAGAAGAAGAGGGAGAGGGAGAAAGAGAGGAAGAGGCAGACACAGAGGCAGAGGAAGAGAAAGGGGAATAGGAAGAGGGAGAAGCAGAGAGAAATCCGGAAGAAAACATAGATAAAGGAAAATGAAATACCATTTTTTTCTTATCATCACCTTCTGCTTTTGATCGAAAATCTGCTTCCCGGGATAAAGTATATTTTTTACGTTGATACGGGCAAACTTTCAGTAAAAGGTTATTTATTTTTTTTAACACATTACCTTTTTACATTAAATGAATAAATGAATGCTGAATATTTTAGAAAGGGAGAGGGAGAGGGAGGGCTAGGGTGAGCGGAGGGGGGGGGGGAGGGGGAGGGGGGAGTGGGAAGTGGGAAGTGGGAAGAGGAGGAGAGGGAAAGGGGAAGGAGAAGGAGAGGGAGAAAGAGAATGTGAGAGGAAAGAAGAAAGAGGAAGGGAGGAAGAGAGAAAGATTTGTGGGTGTGTCTGTAGTTCTGTATTATGAACTGTATTATTATGTATTATACTGTGTATGACTGTGAATACTATCTGCTCATAAATCTTAATGCACGTGGTGTGTGTGTTTTTAGTAACATACTACGTTGCATTAGGAAATCGCAGTACTACATTCAGATGTCACTAACCTATTCGAAATACACTTTGCTCTTCAGAAACCGTTATCATTTAAAACAAGTGAATATCACCTTAAAAATAAAGTTATCTTATCACAAGGTCTCAGAAAGAAGAAGAAGAAGCAGAAAAAAAGAATAAAAAATCCGTGATAGGAACGTGTTCTGCTCTATTTTGGTGTTCGTTTAATGTAAATATTATTAATTTTCCGAGGCCATTGCCATTGTGGATTGAGCGCCACGTGACGTATCCACGAAGGGGTGGAAGGCGGGGAGAAATAATCATTAAGTTATATTTTTCGCTTTATTATCATTATTCTCTCCATGAAGAGCAAAAAAAGACATGTCGAATATGTTGTAATTTTGTTGTGTAAATATTATCAGTTTTGGAAGTCACGTTGGCGGTTTAAACGGAGCGCCACGTGACGAATCCATCATGGCGGGAATTTATCATTGAATTTATTTGTAGGTTCATTATCATTATTCTCTCGTGAAGAAAAAAAATAAATGTCGAATTTACTGTTATCGTGTTATGTAAATATTCACAGTTTGAAAGGTCGTTGGCATTTTAAACAGCGCCACGTGATGAACATAAGAGGGGAAGAGATATCCATTAATTTTATTTCTAGCTTCATTATCAAAGGGGGAATTTCGAAATTATTATTATTGTTTCGTTTCATGGAAGAAAACAAAATGGAGGAAAAAATTAATGGTTCATGGAACTTAATCATCCTCTTGTTTCGATTCCGTTCCATTAATTAATTGTAAAAAATACCATTCGCGGATATAATTGTTCATTTGATAATTAATAATTAGTTTAATCTTTTAGCGAGTCACTGTGCAAAGATGGGCGTGGCGTAACGAGCAAAATCATTGAATGGGTTGTTTTGCTTTCATAATTTCAGGTTAGGAAACATAATTGTCTATTAAAACTAACGATAGTAGACTAGTTACGAAATGTTGATTTTTTAGAGTTTGTTGACTTGCATATCTATTGTTTTCAAAGATATTGGATAAAAAGAAAGAATTGAAATATTGGAAAAGCGTGAAATTGAATATAATTAAAATACATGTTTCTCGTTTAGCAATTTATTTATTTGATTTACTTGATAAATTTAGCAATTTGTCAAGGAATGTAGAGTTTTTTTTTTTTTTTTTTTTTTTTTTTTACTTTATAAAGAGAATATATTAACCCGATGATGTGAAAAGGAAGGCCATGTGTTATTTTTTGTTTTGTTTTTGTCACCATTAACCTTGTCTTCGTTTAGCGTTTTCGTAATAGATATATTTACCAGCATTAGAAAAATAATCAATTAATTTTCGTCGTAAAGAAAAAAACAAAACAAAACAAAACAAAAATATTGTGAGTTTTATAGTTTGTTTGTGAATATTAAGGATGGCTTTGTTTGGAATGAGCGGTTATTACTCTAAAACGGATTTAGTGGGATTTCCGAGGTCGTCGAATCGGTCAGCCAGTCATACATATTTCATTCAGTGTCGTTTTCATGTAGTTTGATTTTTACCGGAGGAAAAACCCCGTTATATCAATCACGCCGACACCATATATGAGTATTATCATTGAACATACAAAAATCATACGTTTTCCCTCGCGGTTACATAAAAAAAATGATGAATTTACCCTTGTAGTTACATAAAAAATCATATATTTTCCTTCGCAGTTACATAAAAAAATCATATATTTTCCTTCGGAGTTACATAAAAAAATCATATTTTTTCCTTCGCAGTTACATAAAGTATCATGTATTTTCTTTCGCAGTTACATAAAAAAATATATGTTTACTCTCGCCGTTACATAAAAACAAAATACATATCCCTTCAAACACATTTAAAAAAAATGTATGTATGGCATTTATTTTCATTTTGGTTCACAATACATGATTCATCTTCCTCCCTCTCTCTCTCCCCTCCTTCCGTGCCTATTTTCTCATCCTTTCATTCGTATAATTAAGTTAGATCTCAGTTTTTAAGCTTAGATTTAGTTATGCTTAAGCTTATGTTTATTTACTGGTCTTATTTATTACATTTCCAGTGCTTTTGATCTTGACTCTTTTCTGCTTTTATATTTACTTTCTAAACTCTAAAAAAAATGGCTTCTTTACAAGTGCAGAGCAGTAACAGATTTTAAGAAAAGTGATTTAAAAAAACAAAAATTAAATCTAGTCTGTTTTCTTTGTCTTTAGAAGGGATTATTATTTTTTTTCTTCTTTTTTTTGTGGAAAAATTGAAATAACCAGAATATCTCCTCCCCCCCCCTCTCTCTCTTCCCTCTACCCCCTCCCCTCCCTACTACTCCGCGTCGCCCCCTGCCCTCCCTCCCCTCCCCGCGCCGCCACTTCGTCCTCCACCTCCTCCACCCCCGCGCCGCCACCTCGTCCTCCACCACCTCCACCCCCGCGCCGCCACCTCGTCCTCCACCCCCTCCCCCTCGCAGCCCAAGTATCGAGTGGAGGGGGACAGCGCTGATGGGCCTGCCTACCGGGCTCGCTATAGGAGGGAGCGCGTGAGAGAAAGGATAGCGGCGAGGCTGGCGCGAGAAGCTGAGGTAAAGAACGTCAAAGAATAAGAATGAAAAAAGAAAGAATAAGGAAGAATGTCTTTGGCTAATGACCCGTAGTATTTTTGACCTCCTGTACTGACCCAACCAGATACTCTCTTTTTTTTTTTTTTTTTTTTCCTTGTTCTTCCTCTACTGACCCACCCAGATTACTCTTTTTGTTTTCTTTTTTTTTCCTCTTGTTCTTCCTCTTCTTCCTCCCTCTTCCGCATCCCCCAGACCCGCCCGGACAAGGAATGTCTAAGATTGGATGTCCGATTAACTCTTTTTTTTAATTAATTGTGACGGGAATGGTCCTTGAAATGCATTCTGTCTCGATCAACCAATTTGTACTCACTTCCGCGATCTTTTGTAAGAGAGATGACTTCATTTCACTTCATTTCACTTCAATGACCATGATGGGTTAAATACTCTGAACTTGACCTTTTAATCAATAATAGAGACGGAATAACACTCATTCTTCGTCCTTTATATATATATATATATATATATATATATATATATATATATATATATATATATATATATCGCCTTTTGTCAATGAAATGAGTGAGTTTTTTTCACTGATGCAGTACCGTTGTGAGAATCGTATTTTTAATATTAGATCTTGGAGATATAATCTAAACATATAGTTTTTTTTCATGAGATAAGAGAGCAATGAACTCGTGTCCTAGTTTTGATAATCTGCTCAAATTTTTTTTTCTAAATCCACAAATGGATAGTTCAGTTCAGTTATCTTTACTTCCCGAATTGTTGATCCGAATTACTTGAATTTATTGATCGTCTGGTCTAAAGAAATAGATGAATGTATATTTTTGTGATTTTTTTGAACCTGCGATAGGCCTATACCTTCCTTTTAGAAGAAAGTGAAGAAAAACTAAGATCCTTAGGACCATTTTTGTATCTCAAGAGGTATTATGTCACTATTTGGCAGATCGACTCAATAATCATCTTGCAGAGGATTGTTAAGCATTGCAACGCTTTAAGCTGAATAAGGAACTCGCTGAAATAACAAACTCCAAACATACTTTTTTTTTTCTTTTTTTTTTACCTCCCCCCCCCTTCCCCATGCCCCGGTATGCTGAACTCGCACGTCAGAAATAGCTGTAATAGACTACACAGCAACCTGTCGTGACGTAACACCTGCTAGACTTGGTGCAACTGAGTGAAATATAATGACTAACGCTTAGCAAGTATGATGTGTTATGACGACATAGTAGTGTGGTGTGATGTTGTGCTGTTACTTAACCATTGTATTTTTATGAGCTTGTGGAGATGCCTGTCGTAGCATATAGCAGTATGATGCAACCAACATAGAGAGTAGCATAGCACGTTATTTAGAGCAAATAGCAGAAGCATTTTGTTCACAAGTATTCTTAAGGAAGATACCGACTGCCAAAGACTAACAAAAGATCAGGAATTTCCAAGACGACTGTAAAGAAGGTCGTGTGTGTAATAAGGTAGGTTTGGTATCATGCAAAAGGTTTGGTATTATGCAAAAGGTTTGGTATTATGCAGAAGGCTTGGTATCATGCAGAAGGCTTGGTATCACGCAGAAGGCTTGGTATTATGCAGAAGGCTTGGTACCATGCAAAAGGTTTGGTATCATGCAGAAGGCTTGGTATCACGCAGAAGGTTTGGTATCATGCAGAAGGCTTGGTGTGCAGACCACCCACAGGCCGGATATGGAACAGTTTGGTTTTACAGCAACTTGTCACGGACTCTAAGCCTGAGGGTGAAAAACATTTTGGCTTTTGTCAGCAGCTGAATGTTGGTTTTTGGCGAAGTGTATAAGGGAAGCGTTGTGGGTTCGATAATGCTAATATGTTTTATGAAATATTTGTATATATGATATTTGATGGTGGTTATGGTTATAGAGAAGTTATTCTATACCTTTCCAGATTTATTTTTTTTTAGAATTTAGGAAATAGGTACGTGGTCGTGATGACTATTGGAATATATCAGAAGAAACTGATTACGTCACATGGAAATATTAGAAGAAATTAGGTCACATGGAAATAAATCCGATAATTTTATATTCAAAACGAAGTTCAAATATCGAAATTTCAGGACTTCAAAATGGAAGCATTGATGAAGAACGAAACATTTGATAATGTTGATCTAAGTAAGCACTAATATGTCTATTTTTTGAGGACTTCAAAATGGAAGCATTGATGAAGAACGAAACATTGAATAATGTTGATCTAAGTAAGCAAAAATATGTACATTTTTTTTTGTTTTATTTCACCCGACATCCGGCATAATATATGCGTCCTGGTTATGTTTATTTTCGAATGTGCAACTTGAATGCAAATTAGGAGTCGGTCAATGCCATTTGATGCTGCATAGTGAAAGCTGTTTATGTATATGCCATTATTGCATAGGATTTTAAAATCATTTATGAATGCTGTTAATCTGTGTCATTTCTCTGTTTGTCATTTGATTTACTTATGCTGTTGATATATTTCGTCTATTTGTTTTTTTTATTGATTTATTTATTCATTTATTTATTATTTTGTTTGTTTGTTTACTTGTTAGTTTGTTTGTTATTCATTTGTTTGTTTATTTAGTTGGTTATTCATAAATTTGCATATCTATTTATCTATTTGCTTATTTACTCATGTTTATCTGTATATTTACATTGTTTTGTTATTCACGTGTTTGTTTATTTAGTTGGCTATTCATAAATTTGCATATCTTTATCGATTTGCTTATTTACTCATGTTTATCTGTTTATTTACATTGTTTTTGTTATTCACTTGTTTGTTTATTTAGTTGGTTATTCATAAATTTGCATATCTATTTATCTACTCACTTATTTACTCATGTTTCCCTGTTTATTTACACAGTTTTTGTTATTCACTTGTTTGTTTATTTAGTTGGTTATTCATAAATATGCATATCTATTTATCTACTCACATATTTACTCATGTTTATCTGTTTATTTACATTGTTGAGTCTAGGAATCTCTGTGGAATACATCTTGAACGTGTCACGATGAACATAAACACAAGAGAATTACAAAGATATAAATCGTGTATTAGGTCAGGGTTGCAAGGGAAGACTGAGGTTGTTGTGCGCTAAGTTCTTCATTTTAGGGTCAAGATTTTCTGAAAATCAAAGATTGTTATTATTATTATTGTTATTTGCGATTATTATTATTGTTATTATTATTATTGTTGTTGTTGTTATTATTATTATTATTATTGTTGTTGTTATTATTATTATGATTGATGTTGTTATTATTATTGTTATCATTATTATTATTAGTAGTAGTAGTACTAGTGTTATTATATATGTATTTTTTATTATTTTGATTTCTAAGGTTTTATGTTTCGTATGTGTGCGTTGAATCGTAGAACCTTTTTTTGTTTTTTGTTTTTTAGTTTTATTTCTTGAAAGATTTTTATATTTGAGCAGAATCGTAAAAAAATATATTTTTAACTTCCAAGATTCCGTGTGTTTGCGTTGAATTAAAGTGATGTATTTTCCATTTTTTTTCATTTCTAATATTTTTACGTTTCGTTTGTGTTCGTGGAGTGTTCTCCATTTTTTTGTTGTTGTTGTTTTAAGAGAACGTTTAGAGCGAACGTTTCAGAGTGAGGACGCCATTTTAAAAGGCCAGAGGGTCTGCCTGAATAACGTATGAAAATGTCAAGTGATTTTTGTTTGTGTTTATTTTCGGGACAGAATTCCCACCACGAAAAAAAAAACTTAAAAAAGAGAGAGAGAGAGAGAGAGAGAGAGAGAGAGAGAGAGAGAGAGAGAGAGAGAGAGAGAGAGAGAGAGAGAGAGAGAGAGAGAGAGAAGAGAGCCAGATAGAGATAGTGATAGATAGATGAGAGATAGAGACAGAGAGACAGATAGACAGACAGACAGACAGACAAAAAAGATATATTTTTTTTTTTTTATCCATCACAAAAACTCCGAGTAAGAAATATATCGATAATTCTTTAAAGAGAGAGAGAGAGAGAGAGAGAGAGAGAGAGAGAGAGAGAGAGAGAGAGAGAGAGAGAGAGAGAGAGAGAGAGAGAGAGAGAGAGGGGGAGAGAGAGAGAGAGAGAGAGAGAGAGAGAGAGAGAGAGAGAGAGAAAGAGAGAGAGAGAGAAAGAGAGAAAGAGAGAAAGAGAGAGAGACAGACAGACAGACAGACAGAATATATAAATAAAGGATTCGGTGACTTTTTTTTTCTATTCCTATTTTATTATCAGTATTATTATTATCCTTTTTTAATGTCTTACGAGTTGGGAGTGCCAGTGCCAT
>NC_091569.1:37900799-37905799 GCF_042767895.1 Penaeus vannamei | reverse complement strand
CCTGTGAGGTTAGTGATCACTCGGAGAGGAAAAATACACCGCATTCTTCTAAAGTTGATTCCCGTATTGAATTTTATCTTTTCGGCAACAAAATCTAAATCTACTTAAGAGTCTTTAAATGTATTTGTAATGCTACCTCTTTCTCTAAGATTTATTGTTGTTACTATTATTTTCGGGGACATGTTTTTCGAACAATATAACCAACAGGGAAACTACTGTTGTTGTTGATAAAATCCCTATTTGATATTAACATTACTATGTCACCTTGAACACCACTGATGAAATACCATGGACGCTAAAGGGGACACGATTGCCTTTTGCATTTTAAACTCGGAGAGAGGGAGAGGGAGAGAGAGAGAGAGAGAGAGAGAGAGAGAGAGAGAGAGAGAGAGAGAGAGAGAGAGAGAGAGAGAGAGAGAGAAGAAAGAAAGAAAGAAAGAAAGAAAGAAAGAAAGAAAGAAAGAAAAAGAAAGAAAGAAAGAAAGAAAGAAAGAAAGAAAGAAAGAAAGAAAGAAAGAAAGAAAGACAGAGAGAGAGAGAGCGAGAGAGAGAGACACACAGACACACAGACAGACAAAGATAGATAAAGAGAGAGAGATTACAATTTATCTCTTAACCTCATACCATTACTTCGATTCATTCCATCATATACAGAGATAAATATTTTCAGCTTGATGCATTATGAACGAAATACAGAGGAACAATCGAAACAATTTCTTAAGTTACACATTTAGATCAGTTTGGGTTAGTATATTGTTATTCTTGGAAGCTTGTTAGCAGCAATAAAACTATTTCTGATATTACACCAACAACGGTAGCAGGAATAGCAGTAACAAAAACGGCAACGACTACTACTACTTCTACTTCTTCTTCTTTTACTACTTCTACTTCTATTTCTACTACTACTACTACTTCTACTTCAACTACTACTACTACTACTACTACTACTACTACTACTACTACTACTACTACTACTACTACTACTACTACTACTACTTCTACTACTACTTCTACTTCTACTACTACTTCTACTACTACTACTTCTACTGCTACTACTACTACTTGTGCTACTACTACTACTACTACTACTACTACTACTTCTAGGATTACTACTTCTACTACTACTTCTACTATTACTACTACCACTATGACTACTTCTATTGCTGCTTCTACTACTACTACTACTACTACTACTACTACTACTACTACTGTTACTACTACTACTGTTACTACTACTACTACTACTACTACTACTACTACTACTACTACTGTTACTACTACAACTACAACTATTACAACAACTACTTTTTATATGGCGTGCAGATCTCCCTTATAGCTATGCCTGCTCCTCTGGGCATCACTCAACTTAGGTCGTGGACACTGCTTTATCCCCCAGACAACTTTCACTTACAAAAACGCGTTCGTATGTGACTCGGCGAACGCTAGGTATTGTTTGTATTATTATTATTGCCGTTGTTGTTGTTTTTGTTATTGTCATTGTCATTATTATTATTGTTGTTGCTGTTATTGTAATAATAATAATAATTATTATTATTAGTATTGTTATTATTATTATTATTATTATTATTATTATTATTATTATTATTATTATTATTATCATCATCATCATCATTACTGCTGTTATGGTCATCATCATCGTCATTATTATTAATATTATTTTTGTCGTTATTATCATTATTATTATTATTATTATTATTATCATTATATCATTATCATTATAGTTATCATCATCATTACTGTTATTATTAACATTATTAACATTATTAGCGTTATCATCATCATCATTGTCCAGCCAATAATGGTGATATCGATAACAACTATCATAATGACTATCACCATCCTCTTTATCAGTAGGACACATCATCATCACCGTTTTCACAACAGTAACAGAAAACGGGTTCGGTCTTATTGGCACAAAAGCATGTCAGAGAGGGAGAGGGAGGGAGAGAGGGAGAGGGAGAGGGGGCTGGAGGAGGGAGGGAGAGAGGGCGAGGAGCGGAAAGGGATGGAGAGGGAGAGGAGGGGAGGGCGAGGGAGCGGAAGAGGAGGGAGAGGGAAAGGGAAAGGCGAGAGAGGGAAGGGAGAGGAGAGAGGGAGAAGGGAGGACGAGGTGTAGAGGAGAGGGGCGAGGGCGAGGGAGAGGGAAAGGGAGTTGACAGAGAGGAGAGAGGGAGGGCGAGGAGCGGAAGAGGAGGGAGAGGAGAGGGAAGGGCTGAGAGAGAGGGGGAAGGCTGAGGAAGGGGAGATAGCGAAGGAGAGGGGAAGGGAGAGGGAGAGGGGAAGGGGCAAGACAGAGAAAGGAAGAGGCAAAAAAAACAGGGAGGGAAGGGAGAGGGGAAGGGAAGGAGGCAAAGAGGGGGAGACTACGGAGGGGTAAGGGAGAGGGGGAGAGGCGAAAAGAGGGGAGAGGGTGAGGGACCGAAGGCAAGGAGAGAAAGAATGAGAACAATAGGGAAGGGAGAAGAAGGAGGAGAAGGAAAGAAGGAGACGAGAATAGAAGAGAAGAGTGTGGAAGAGGGAGAGGGAGAGGGGGATGGGAGAGGGGGGAGGGGGGGGGAAAAAGGGGAGAGGGTGAGGGACCGAAGGCAAGGAGGGAAAGAATGAGAACGACACCAGGCCGAAGAAGGAGGAGAAGGAAAGAAAGAGACGGGAATAGAAGAGAAGAGTGGGAGAGGGGAGGTGATGGAAGAGGGAGGGGGAAAAGGGGAGAGGGTGAGGGACCGAAGGCAAGGAGAGAAAGAATGAGAACGACAATAGGAAGGAGAAGAAGGAGGAGAAGGAAAGAAGGAGACGGGAATAGAAGAGAAGAGTGGGAAGAGGGAGTGGGGAGAGCGGGAGGGGGATGGGAGAGGGGGAGGGGGAGGGGGAGGGGGGAGTGATACCGTCTCGATTTGGCAAGAATAATGTAGGTCTGAGTCGAGGAAAGCAGGTCACGTGCAGCTGTGAGTGAGCCGAGTCGGAGAGTCACGGGCAGGTGTGAGTGACGACAGCGGAGAGTCGGTAGAACGTAGAGTCGGTAGAGCGTAGAGTCGGTAGAGTGTAGAGTCGGCAGAACGTAGAGTCACGACATATGCGACTAATTTAAGTAGAGTCCTGAGATTCACGCCCATACAGGATTAGAGAAGCCGGTATAGTCGAAGCAGAGTCACGCACATCTGCAAGTGACGTTAGACGGAGAGTCTCGTGTAGGTGTAAGTCACGCAGGCTAAGGAGAGTTCGTATAAGACCCACGCCCAAGCAAAGTTCACGCGGAGGTGTAAATGAGATGCTAAGGAGAGTCAGCAACGTCCCGGGCAGGTGTGTGTGAGTGTGCGTGCGTGTGTGTGTGTGTGTGCGTGTGTGTGAGGTGGGCGGAGTCACGTGGTGGGCGTGGTGACCGTGAGTGATCCTGAGTGTAAAGAACATACGAGTTTCTGTCAGCTGTTTGGCAGAAATTGATGGTTCTAAATTTGCGTTTATTTTTATATAGTGTAATCCTGTTTACACATCATGTAGATTGGAGAAGATTCTGGATGGGGAAAATCAATGGATATTGTTTTTATTTTTTATTCTATTGTGCATCTCCATGTCGGTATGTATTATTTGGTTTATATACATTAAGTACTTGGATTTATAAGAGAGCTCCACGTCCATTTAAATCGTAACCGCCTCTATCTCGTCCTCTTGTTACGAAAGAGAGTTTCCAGAAGTAGATTTCGCGAGGCGGTTCTCGGCGGGAGCTGATGACGTCATCAGCGTAGTATAGAGGAAGTGTTACCGTATCGTAAAAAATGTTTCTTTTTTTAAAATCTATATATAGAAGCGTTTTTTTGTTTTTTGTTTTTTTGCTTTGCTTTCCGTTGTTTTTTATATGTTATGTCAGTGGGTCGTTTGGAGGAGTTTGCGAATGTGGGACGAAGTGAATAATCTAACGTTCGTGACCAACTCAATGGAATATTACGCCCGTCTGACCTTGACTTACTTTCGGCCGTTCGCGCAGTGTTCCGTGTAAATGCCTTCGAATCCCTTCTTTTCTTCGGCCTAACACAAGCACACCTTCATCCACTCCTCGAGAAAACGCTATTCCTTAGGCCTGGGAGTGAGACGAGCCCACAGCCCCCACAATCCCAGGGGGAGGCTGGTGGTATGCGCAGAAAATGGAGACACTCCGCCCCCTCGCCGTCGCATGCCAGGCGCCGCCAGACGCGCCAAATGGGACTATCTCCCTTTATTCCTGAAAAATTCACGCCGCCGTTCGAGGGGCCTTTGGTTTGGACTCGAGCCGAGGCTGTGCAACTCGCGTCTTGGCCACAGGGCTGCCTGCTCCTCGTTTAAAAGCGCCTATAATGGCCGACGAGTGACAGCTGCGAGCACCCTTCAGGGGAGGAGGGGAGGAGGGGAGGTGCGGGTGAGGCCGCCGTAGTGAGTAGTGATAAGAGTCGAGAGTGGTAGTGTAGTGGAGTGGAACCGCAGAGTACCTACCGTACGGGACGCGCTCCGTGGTTCTCGTTGAACGGACGAATCGTTTCCTCCAGTTTTCGACGCGTTTTCGGCCCTGTGGCGGAGACCTCGACGGCACACGGGCTCGGTTCGACGGCGCGAAGGACCCCGTAGGTAGGAGCCGAGGGGGCAACAGGTGGCAGTGAAGGAAAGAATTCTTGTGTGAAATAGCCCGAGTCCGGAGAGGAATGTCCCCGCGGAGGAGCCGAAACCGGCACTGTGAAATAGCCCCCGCCTGCTTAGACTGAGTGCCTGGTTTCCCCCCCCCCCCAACCCCCCAACCGGGGAAAAATACCCCCAAAAGTGTGAATTTGAGTCGAAAAGTAAAGGAAACGGACCCTCGGGAGACGAAGTGCGACCAGGAAGGATATTAGATCACCGGCCTCCTTCTTTTGAGGAGTTGGGTTTCTTACGATGGTGAATCTGAGTTTCCTCTTGTGCTTCTCGGAGAGTGTGAGCAAGTACAAGATCTCGAACCAAATGAAGGAGTTAAACCAGCC
>NC_091569.1:37888299-37893299 GCF_042767895.1 Penaeus vannamei | reverse complement strand
TAGGGATGAATGCTTAGCAATGCTGAGGCCCGAGTTCAGAACCAAAGGTCAGCATCAACAGTTTGCTGAGCGAGCTTAAACTTAGCCAGAGCTGCGGTTTTCGTCCAGTAGCTGTATGGACCACCTTATACAAGTGTACTTACATACTTACATAGACCTTGTTTGTGGAGACGCGGCGAGTCGAAGGCCGCTGGAGATTACGTGTTCCGGGTCACGTAAGAGAGAGAGACCGTACGTGTTGTACTGTACTTGTCCTTTATCCCTGCAGGTAGCTGACCGTAGGGAAGGTGGTCGATGGAGGTGTGATGTAACGATGCTGAGTGTAGGAATATGGGTACAAGTTATATATAGATAGAAAGAAGGGGAGAGCGTGTGGTTTGTGTGCGTCGTTTTCCAGTTTATGTTCCGTCGTGCGTTGGTTTCCAGCGTTTGTTTTTTTGCGTGATATTTTCCAGTATGTCCTTTTACGCGTTATTTTCCAGCGTGTTGTTTTCCTGCGTATTGTTTTCCGGCGTGTTTTCCCTTTTTTATGCGTTGTTTTCCAGCGTATGTTAGGGTAGTCTTCAACATTTACATGTCTTTTAAAACGATGATCGATGCACCTGTTGAGCCACGAAGGTTCATGGCGCAGCAGAAGCCATCCTCCTCCGTTGTTTACATTCTGATTTGCTCATTCGCAGTTAGATAAGGAATCACTGTTGTTGTTCTAAGCACGGAATGATAATCCCGCTTATCTCTGATAGAAATATGGAGTCAGTCCACCTGAGCGGTCCAGATAACAGGGGGATTATGCAACGGGAGCTGAGCGAGGTGGTGGTGGTGGCCGGGTTGCGTCACTCAGGTGGCCGGCTCTCGCGCTCTCTCTTTGCTCTTTCTCTCTATCGTTTTCTCTTTTTGTGTTTGTTTTTGTGTTACTCTGTTTTTCTCTTTCTCTCTGTCTCTGTCTCTCTGTCTCTGTCTCTCTGTCTCTGTCTCTGTCTCTGTCTCTGTCTCTCTCTCTGTCTCTGTCTCTCTGTCTCTGTCTCTGTCTCTCTCTCTCTCCCTGTCTCTGTCTCTGTCTCTGTCTCTGTCTCTGTCTCTGTCTCTGTTCCCTCTTCCTCTTTCTCTCCCTCCCTCCCTCCCTCCTTCCTCCTCTTCCTCCCTCTCTCTCTCTCTCTTCCTCTCTCTCTCTCTCTTCCTCTCTCTCTCTCTCTCTCTCTCTCTCCCTCTCCTCTTCTCCCTCTCTCCCTCTCTCTCCTCTTCTCCCTCCCATTCCCTCTCATTGAATACAGTCAACAATTCTCCATATTTTATTATTTACGCAACACGAGTTATACATCAAACGGGTCTTACCACTTCGTTAGAGTCGAGAACCACCGAGAGAGAGAAGAAAGAAACAAGAAGAGAGAGAAAGAGAAAGAGAGAGAAGAGAGAAAAATAGAAGAGAGAGAAAGAGAAAGAGAGAAGAGAAAAAAAGAAGAGAGAAGAGAGAAAATAAAGAGAGAGAAGAAAGAAAAGAAGAAGAGAGAGAAAGAGAAAGAGAGAGAAGAGAGAAAAAAAGAAGAGAGAGAAAGAGAAAGAGAGAGAAAAAAAGAGAGAGAAAGAGTAAGAAAGACAGGAAATAGAGAGAAAAGAGAAAAAAGAAAAGAAAGAGAGAGAAAGAGAGAGAAGGGTTAGACAATGGCCTGTTTGCTTCCCTGTGCAAGACCTCAGTCATCTTGGTTAAGGCCATCTCGTAGGTCGGTGGATGGGTGAGAGGGGGGGGGGTGGTGGAGGGGGGGTGGATGGGTGAGTGGACGGGTGGATAGGTGGGGGGATGGATAGGTGGTTGGGTGGATGGATGGGTGGGTGGGTAGGGGGTGGATGGGTGGGTAGGGGTGGTTGAGTGGGTGGAGGGGATGGATGGGTGGGTGGGTAGGGGGTGGATGGGCGGGTGGGTGGATAGGTGGTTGGGCGGGTGGGTGGATGGGTGGTTGGGCGGGTGGGTGGATGGGTGGTTGGGTAGGGGGTGGATGGATGCGTGGGTGGGGGTGGGGGGAGATGGGTGGGGGTGGATGGATGGATAGATGGGTGGGTGGGGATGGGGGGGTATATGGATGGATGGATGGGTGGATTGATGAATGGATGGACAGATCGACATACAAACAACATCAGGTGTCGAACGGAAATGACGTAACGCCCCCGACGCCGACGCTCTCTCCCTCCCCCCACCCCCCACCCACCCCGATACGCAGGCAAGCAAGCAAGCAAGCACTGAGCGGCGGCGGCGGAGGGTGACGCGACCGGGATCGTGCACGGGAGTCACGCCGCCCCCATCAGCTGGATTCCAGGGCAGCAGCGGCGAGGAGGCAGGTTCCCCCCCCCTCCAACCCTTCCACGCCCCCCCCCCCCTCCAACCCTTCCCCCCTTCCTCGCCCCCCTCGCCCCCCCCCCCGGTTCCTGTTCACGCGGAAGTGACGGAAGCGGAGTGAGTCCGTGGATTCCGGGAGTCCGTGAGTCCGGGAGTGAGTCACGGTCGGCGGCTGGGGAGGGGGTGGGGGGTCTCTTGGGCTATGGGGGTGGGGTTGGAAGGGGGGGGGGGGGGTAGATGGGGGGGGATGTAGAGGGGGTTAGGGGGGGTGGGGGTAGTGTCGGGGTTGGAGGTGTAGAGGTAGGGTCGGGGTTGAAGAGGTGGGGGTAGAGGAGGTTAGACGGGGCGTGAGGTTGAGGTTGGGAGGAGCATGGGGTTCGGTCTCCTCCTCCCCCCCCCCCTCGGCTGTGCGTGTGCGGGGGTAAAACGGAACAACAAAAACCGCCGTTATTATTCCTTGGGGGTTCTGTTCTTGCCCCTCGGACGGCTGGGTCCTCAGGCTTTCGGACCAAAACCTCAGCTTCTTGTGTTTTCGCCGGATTTGTAGGCCTAGAATCCCCCCCCCCTTCTCCACCGTCCTCCATGTAGACCTAGGATCCCTCCCCTCCACACCCCTCTTCCCCACCGTCCCCCATGTAGGCCTAGGATCCCTCCCCTCCACCCCCACTCTTCCCCACCGTCCCCCATGTAGGCCTAGTATCCCCTCCCCTCCACCCCCCTCTTCCCCACCGTCCCCCAGGTAGGCTTAGGATCCCTCCCCTCCCCCTACCTCTTCCCCACCGTCCCTCATGGAGGCCTAGGAGCCCCTCCCCTCCACCCCCTTCCCCACCGTCCCCCAGGTAGGCCTAGGATCCCTCCCCTCCACCCCCCCCTCTTCCCCACCGTCCCCCATGTAGGCCTAGGATCCCTCCCCTCCACCTCCCTCTTCCCCACCGTCCCCCATGTAGGCTTAGGATCCCTCCCCTCCACCTCCCCTCTTCCCCACCGTCCCCCATATAGGCCTAGGATCCCTCCCCTCCACCCCTCCACTTCCCTCCCCGTCCCCCATTTCTCTCCGAATTTCGGCTTTCTGCGACGCTTCAATGGTTAACGGCGACCCCCCCCCCCCCCATTTACACGTGACGTAAAGAGTGGTGAATGGGAAATTTTTAAATAGTGGCCTGATCTCATCATGGCACCGGACTTGGACCAGGGCCAGGATCCGGGGGGCGGGGGGGGGGGGGCGTGGTGGTGGTGGTGGGGGGGGGGGGTCATAGTGACTCACGCTCGCGAACCCGATCGAATAACAAGCGTGATGAGAGTAACGAGGAAATGAGCGTGGCTGGAAAGGATATGTAGGATATTCATGTGATAAGAATATGGATGGATTATTGTTATTATTTTTTATCTCTCTTTCAGTCTTTCATTTTCTCTCTTTCTCTCTCTCTCTGTCTCTATCTCTGTCTGTCTCTTATTTTCTGTCTGGTTTCTCTCTCTCTCTCTCTCTCTCTCTCTCTATGTTTGTCCGTTTGCCTCTTTCTCTCTCTCTCTCTGTCTCTGTCTCTCTCTCTTCTCTCTCTGTCTGTCTCTATTTCTATCTCTGTGTGTCTCTCTCTCCTTCTCTCTCCCTCTCTCCCTTTCCCTCTAGCAAATCACCCTCTCAGCATAGTACACATACAGACACACACACATACGACACATATACCTCTACCTAAACACGTCCTATACATGTTATTTTATTTTACGTACAAGGGTCGTGCTGGCGCTCATGCTTGCACTCACGTTGCAGCATCAGACGCAATCTCTCTTTACAGCATCCCGTGATTTTTTCTCCTCTCTTCCGAGTGATATCTCGCTGGATAAATTTTCTTATGCAATTTATTTTTTTTCTCTTTGCAGGTGAGTTGTTGCAGCGGCGTCGGTGTTGCAATGCCGGAAGCGCGAGGGGAGGTCACGTGAGTGCCAGGGGGAAGGGGGGGGGAGGGTAAGGAGAGGGGTAAGGGAGGGGGAGAGAACGGGGGAGGGAGAGAGGGAGGAGGGAGGGAGGGAGGGAGGAGGAAGGGAAGAAGATGGATGAGGAAGGAAAATGAAAATGTATGTATACCTATATACATTTATATATACGCATATATATACACATACATATACATACATATATGTATATGTATATATATATATATATATATATATATATATATATATATAATATAATATATATAATATATATACTATATATTATATATATATATTATATAGATAGATAGATAGATAGATAGATAGATAGATAGATAGATAGATAGATAGATAGATAGATAGATAGATAGATAGATAGATAGATAGATAGATATGTATATGTATACATACAGCTTGTAAGGTTACGATATATATATTGTATTATTATTATTATTTTTTTTTTGCATTTGCTTGAGGAGGAGGAGGAGAAGAAGAGGAGGAGGAAGAGGAAGATGAAGAAGAGAAAGAAAAAATAATAACAAAAAAAAAAGGAAGAGGAAGAAGAAATGTAAGATGAAGAAAAAATAAAGAATAAAAAAAGTAGATGAAGAGGAGGGCTGAGAGGACCGCCCCCCTCCCCCCCCCTCTCCTCTTAGGAAATGCATGAAGAGGCGAACATTTTCATGGTCGGTCACGTGTCTGTGGAGAGGGGGGGGAGGGTGAAGGGGGGAGAGGTAGA
>NC_091569.1:37880799-37883299 GCF_042767895.1 Penaeus vannamei | reverse complement strand
ATAATGGTGATGATAATGATGTCATTAATGATAACAATAATAATGATGATGATAATGATTCCATTAATGATAACAATAATAATGGTGATGATAATGGTATTAATGATGATAACAATAATAATGGTGATGATAATGATTCCATTAATGATAACAATAATAATGGTGATGATAATGATTCCATTAATGATAACAATAATAATGGTGATGATAATGATTCCATTAATGATAACAATAATAATGGTGATGATAATGATTCCATTAATGATAACAATAATAATGGTGATGATAATGATTCCATTAATGATAACAATAATAATGATGATGATAATGATTCCATTAATGATAACAATAATAATGATGATAATGATATTAATGATAACAACGGTAATAAAAACGCGTATTAAAGCTAACCACTAAGGATTTTTTTTTCTTTTTTTTTTTGGCAATGTGTATTTTTAGCGCACCCTCAACATAGGCCTAAGTGGGCCGCGGGGGGATTCCCCTTATTGATTATAGGGTCAATAGGTCAGAGGTCAAGGTTGCTAGGCAGCCAACAGCAAAACACGCATTTCGATTGGTTGATTCGATTAGGCTTGGCAGAATTCCGTATAGATTGGGCACGTGCGACCTTGGGGAGAATTTGTCTTCTCTGTCTGTCTGTCTCTGTCTCGGTCTATGTGTCTGTTTGTCTGTCTCTGTCTCTGTATATGTTTATCTGTCTTTGTCTCTGTCTCTGGCTATCTATCTATGTCTCTGTCTGTCTCTCTGTCTGTCTGTTTCTTTCTCTCTCTCTTTCCGTCTGTCTGTCTGTTTCTCTCTCTCTCTCTTTCTGTCTGTCTGTATGTTTGTCTATCTGTCTCTCTCTCTCTCTCTTTCTGTCTGTCTGTCTGTCTGTCTGCCTGTCTGTCTGTCTCTTTATCTGTGTGTGTGTGTGTGTGTGTGTGCGTGTGTGGTTAAGTATGAATGTGAATAGGAGTATGAGCAAGGGCGAGAATGATCGGAGAATAAGAGTGAGAGCGATTATGGCTTTCAACAGAAGTTTGAGAATCAGAGGAAGACAGAGAGCTAAAATTATTTTTATTAATGGAATGTGTCATTATTTGTTCGCTTTTCTCTTGATAATGACTGAAAAAGATATCAGATAAATGCTCTTAAAAAAGGTTTTAGTTGGATGATGCAACGATAACTTACCGAAGTATATCATGGCCTAAAATGACATAGATATACACGTATATAAGAGAAATTGTTGTCATTAACCGAGCACAGTTGAAATAACCGTACCGGAGTCCAGAATGCTTAAAGGCTTACGTCGTCGCCTTGAAGTCAGTCGCTAACTTCTTCCCCGGGATAATAGTTTCCCAAAGCGAAGTTTGACGTCCTCGTGTCCTCTTCATTGTTCGACCATTACGACTCGACTTGCGGTAACCGACTCCACGACTTTGCGTAACCCTGCGAAAGTCGGCGAAAATGGTCGTGCATTTCTTTTAGTCATTCTTGTCGGGGTTTGTCGTCAGTGGGTGGTAGTCGACGGGTTTGTGTCGCTGTTGCCTTTCTCCTGTGAGTGGAGTACACTCTTTCTCTTATGTAAGTGTAATCTTTTCTTGCCTCTTCATAAGTGTAGCTGCCTTTCTCTTTTGTAAGTGTAGTCGACTTTTGCGTCTCTTCTACAAGTGTAGCTGACTCTTTCTCTTATGTAAGTGTAGTCAACTATCTCTCTCTTCTGTGAGTGTAGTCTTTTCTTGCCTGTCTTCATAAGTGTAGCTGGCTCTCTCTCTTATGTAAGTGTAGTCTATTCATGCCTCTTTTGCAAGTGACGCGGACTCTCTCTCTCTTCTGCAAATGTAGTCGACTCTCTCTCTTATGTAAGTGTAGTCTATTCTTGCCTCTCTTTTGCAAGTGTAGCTGACTCTCTCTCTTATGTAAGTGTAGTCTTTTCTTGCCTCTTGCCTTTTCTTTTCTCTTTTGTAAGTGAAGTCGACTCTCTCTCTTCTGTAAGTGTAATATATTCTTGCCTCTCTTTTGCAATTGACGCAGACTCTTTCTCTTTTGCAAGTGAAGTCGACTCTCTCTTTTCTGCAAATGTAGTCGACACTCTCTCTCTTCTGCAAATTTAGTCGACATATGCCCTTCTTTTCCACACCTAGTCGACACAAGTCCTCTCCAAGTGCAGTCGACCCCCTTCCCCCCCCTCTCACAAGCTCAGTCGACCCGTACCCCCTTGTTCTCTAACTCAAACCAACTCCTGCCGCTCGTCTAATAAGTGTAGTCGACTGGTACATTTCTTCTGTAACTGGAGTCGACTCATGGTCAGCGGGGAACCGTAATGTAATCTAGGCTGTCAGTCGCATAGCCTTGTCCTGCCCCGGTGTGAGTAAGCATGCCCTGAACTCATTAAAGGGGGCTCTGTCTTTCTGTGCTGAGGGAGGAGAGGGAGAAATGGAGATAGATAGGGATACATGGATGAAGTTCAATAGATAGAGATAGATAGATAGAGGAAGAG
>NC_091569.1:37875799-37878299 GCF_042767895.1 Penaeus vannamei | reverse complement strand
TCTCTTGCTCTGTGTCACGGCCAGAAATTGGATATAGTCCATTTCTACTTGCAGAAGGTCTTGCAGAAGGTGTCTGCTCCTTGATTCTTCCTCTCTCCTTCTTTCCTTTCTCTTTCGCCCTCCTTCTTTCCCTTCTCTTTCGCCCTCCTTCCCTGCCTTCTTCCCCGCCCCCCTCCCATCCCCCTATCTCCACCAAAAGCCCTCCCTTTTCTCGCTTTCTGTCTCTCTCCCCTTCCCCACCTTCTCCTAAACCATCCTTCCCTTTACCCCACGTTCTCCTTCCTCCTCATCTTTCCTTATTCTTCTTTACTTCGCGTATCTCGCCTTTTCCTTCATTATCATTTCCTATCCCTCCTCTTCTTCTCCCCCTCCTCCTCTACTCTCCCACTCCCTCCCTCTCTTCCTCCTCCTTCTCCCCCCTCCCTCCTATACTCTCCCACCCCCTCCTTCTCCCCCCTCCCTCCTCTACACTCCCACTCCCTCCCTCCCTCCTCCTTCTCCCCCTCCCTCCTCTACTCTCCCACTCCCTCCCTCCCTCCTCCTTCTCCCCCTCCCTCCTCTACTCACCCACTCCCTCCCTCCCTCCTCTACTCTCCCACTCCCTCCCTCTTTCCCCCCTCCCCCCTCCCCCGCCATCAAGCAGTCGCCTTATTGTCTAGGACTTTCAGACTTCACTTTGTCGTCCTTTTTTCGAAAGTGGGACGCGGATGTAAGCTCCCTTATCCTTCCGAGGGTTGTGCGACCTACTTGATGCCAGCGCCCTTCCTCAACCCTCGAGATACCCTTCCCCCTTTTCCCCTTCCTCCCCTTCCCCTCTTCGATTTTTTTTACTATTTTTTTATTGTTATTTTATGGTGTTCTCTTTTTGTTTCTTCTCTCACTCCTCTCTCTCTCTCTTCTTTTCGTCTCTCGGTCGACTTCATCTTTCTCCTCTCGTTTGCTTCTTCCTCTCCCTCTCTCTTTTTCTTTCCCTCTCTTTCTCCCTCTACCCCTCCCCTCCCCTCCCCTCCCTCTCCCTCTCCCTCTCCCCTTTCCCTCACTCTCCCTCTTTCTTTCCCTTACTCTTTTCTTCTCCCTTTCCCTCGTCGTCCCTTCCCCTCCTCCCTCCCAACCGGCAGTATTGCTTCACTCTTCTTGACTGACGAGTGAGCGAGTGAGTGAGTGAGTGAGTGAGTGAGTGAGCGAGTGAGCGAGTGAGCGAGTTCTATCTGGATTTCAGCGTAAGACGAAAAGCAGTCGTGTTCCACTTTATTTTTGCATAATTTAAAAAGAAGGTATTGATGGTTACTTTGATGCCATTTTTAAAAGGTTGTTAATAATTTCCTTGATATCATAATTCATGTATTTAGTATTATTGTTTAGTTCTTTATGTTTGTATCGTTTTTAAAAGTTATTAATCTTTTCTTTGGTTTCGTCTTTCGCATTTTAGTATTAGCAAGTGGCCTAACAATTATATACTTAAATATATTAATTTATACGTATTCTGTCAGATAATCGTTAACTAGTGGTTGATTTATATCATATTTTAATGTTAACAAATTTATATCATATTGATGATGATATATTTATAGCATATTTTAATGCTAATTAAATTATTATTTTTTTATGATACCAATATATCTATATCATGTGTTAAAGCTAATGAATTTATATCATAATTTGAATCTCATAAATTTCAAATAAATGTATTTCATATTTCAATGCTAATAAATTGATATCATAATTTGAATCTCATAAATTTCAAATAAATGTATTTCATATTTTAATACTAATAAATTTATTATATATTATGTTCCTGATAAATTTATATCAGATTTTTTCAACCGTCAAATGAGGGTGCATTTATCGGCCCGACGTTGCTCTCTTAATGCACTGAACTTGACGGTTAGAAATTGTTGCTTTTATTGCAGTGATGTCAACAATGTGTGTGGGTGGGGGTGGGGGTTGGGGGTTGGGAGGGGTGGTGGGGAAGAAGGGTGGAAGGGTGGAGGGGTGGAGGGGTGGAGGGGTGGTTCTGTGTGGTGTGTGTGTGTGTGTGTGTGTGTGTGTGTGTGTGTGTGTGTGTGTGTGTGTGTGTGTGTGTGTGTGTGTGTGTGTGTGTGTGTGTGTGTGTGTGTGTGTGTGTGTGTGTGTTAGAGAGAGAAAGAGAAAGAAAGAAAGAAGGAAAGAAAGAAAGAAAGAAAGAAAGAAAGAAAGAAAGAAAGAAAGAAAGAAAGAAAGAAAGAAAGAAAGAAAGAAAGAGAGAGAAAATGAACATGGGAATTATGAGAGATATTGTGAAAGTACAAATGAAAATATGAGTGTGAACTTGAGTGTAGGTGTGGGTGTGTTTGAATCTTGGAGATCGTATGTTAATTCATTTTAATTTTTGTTCATTTATGTTCATTTTTCTTTTTACACATTTTCGAAGGGTGTTTATGATGTTACACGTATTCAGTATTGTGTTCCCTGATATTTTATACATAACTAGTGGTAAAACACCTTTTGATATTGATGGTGA
>NC_091569.1:37853299-37870799 GCF_042767895.1 Penaeus vannamei | reverse complement strand
TTTTAATTCAATCCGGCGAATTTATGCGGTTGTTACAGTTGAGTGAACCTTGATCCGGATCAGGTGATGTTTCCTCCGATAACATCGTTTGACCCAGGAACAATGCGAACGTTGTCCCCAAGGTTGATGACTGTGACTAATTAAGATTGTGATTTGTGCTGGCTTTAGCGAGGCTGCAGGAAACGTTTGTCGTAATTCTGTGTTTTGGAGGAGCTGTGAATTTCTTTGGCTTGTCTTCCGAATCTGTCGTAGTACTAAAGCCTAATAAAGACGCGCATTATTGAAATTTGAAAAGCCACGGCGGCCGTGGAAGAGTGTAGTAATTTGTAGTGATTCGGCGGGGAGGAGTGTAAAGCTTTCATAGTGTGTGCGCGCTCGAGCCAGAGCCAGGGCCGAGTGTCTGGTCTTGGGCCGAAGCAAAAGGGCCTGTAGTAGCAAAGCCGAGGCGTGTGTGAGAGAGTGGTGCATGGCTGTCTCGCAGCCTTTCTGCCGGAACTCCCTGGAAGTGGCGGCGCCTCTGCCCATGGTCGCGGGTGCGTGCGTGTGCGGTCATGAACTCAACTCCGTGAGGGGGGAAGGCTCGCTCCGGACGCCATGGGTCCCGGCCGCCCTCGCCGAGCCTCGTCTACCTCGAGCTATGTGTCTGTGGTCCTGTGCTCCCTGCTAGAGGCGGTGCCAGTAGCCCTCGCCATCGGGGCTGTAGGCTGCCTGCTCCTCTTCTGCTTGAGTTTCTTGCAGCAGCCCCGCGGCAAGGGCAAGGCCCAGCAGCGGGGGAAAGGAACACCAGCGCGGAGACGTCGGCAGGTGGGTGTTGTAGACCCTTGACGTCAGCCACAGGCACGATTCTTTTATAAGTTGGGAGCTACAATCAGTGACGCGTCGGACACTCCTTGTAGCGAGCACTTCCTTGGCACGGTGCCCCCCAGTGGCGCGACCCCGGTGTTTATTTTGGCCTCGTTTGTCTGTGTTTGTCACCCTTTGCAGCGACGTCCGGGTCATCTCCCTTACAGCGGGGGCGCACCTCAGCTCGACGAAAGATGCGTCAGTGTTATGAGTATGATGGCGAGAGGGGGCGCGTTCTTCCTTCTCTCTGCGCCGGCGTCCTTCGCAATGAAAGAGTTATTTAGGAATTGTGTGCCGCGACTTGGCAGATCGCGTTGCCAAGCTCTTCATCAAGGAGAGCCATGGCGCGGCAGCTGGGCACTGTCACCGTCCAGTCAGTGGCAGGAGACGGGGCGATGTGTTGTTTTCTGTCTCACGCGAGAAGCCATAGGATCGGTATGACAACTTACTGCTGTGGATATTGAATGCTGTGCTGACGATGAAGATGATAACGACGACAATGATGATGACAGTAGCAATTATGACAATGACAATTACGACGACGACGATGAAGATAATGACGATAATGATAAAGATGATGACGATCATAGGGATGATAAAATCAACCAACGCACGAGGATGACTTAACTTATATTGGAATGTGAAAACAGTTACATGAGGGTTATTTATTGGATGTATCATGTAACATTCGCTCATGCCAAAGGTATGCTCGTATGTACAAACAGAAGTACCGACTTACATAATACAATATAAGTATATTCTTACACGTAAGAACTTTTGCTTCCATCTCCCTCCCCTTCTCCTCTTCTTCATCCTCTCCCTCCCTCTCCTTCCATATCCTGTCCTTCTCCTTCTCCCTCTCCCTCTCCCACCATTCTCTTTCCCTTTCCCAATTCCTCTACCTCACTTTTAAAGCTTGAATGAAATTTTGAATCAGACGCACATAATGATTTTCAAATATTTAGATATTTTATTTCTCAATCAGTTTTTCTTCGGTTCAATTAACCAAGAGGATTTTTTTTACTTGTTATTTTTCTTTTTTTTTCGTCAGGGATGTAAACTTTTAATTTGATTTGCTGGTAAAGAGGCGTGAAGGGATGCAAGCGTAAATACAGTTGACTAAAGACAAGCAATATGGTTTTATGATAAAGTGTAGTCTCAACCTGTTGCTAAGGATAACTGTAGCAGTTGTTATTATTGCTATTATTAATGGCATTGTTCCTTACTTATTGCTGTTGTTCTTAATGCATCAATATAATCATATCGTCATCATTGCCATCATCATATCATCATCATTGCCATCATCTTCATATCATCATCGCCATCATCATAGCATCATCATCATATCATCACCATCATCCTCATCAATCATCATTGTTATTATCATCATTACTATCACTTTCATTTTCATTACCATCATCCCCGCCCCTCATCCCTACTCCCCCGACATCACAAGCCGACTAACCCCTTCCCTCCCTTCCAGGACGACGGCTCCCCTCCTCGCAGACAGGCCTCGACCATCAGCAGCAGTTCGAGCAGCGGGTCGGGCGGCGTCCTGAGCGAAAACAACGGACTGGTTGGTCTCAGAAATATTGGAAACACCGTGAGTTGTGGCTGCTGCTTTCGTCATGGTTGTGTTTGTTGTTGGTGGTGTTGATTGTTATTTTTATTATTATTGTTGTTGTTGTTGTTATTGTTAGTGTTAGTGTTATTTAATTATTATTTATTATTGTTATTATATTTTTTCATTATAATAATAATAATAATAATAATAATAATAATAATAATAATAATAATAATAATAATAATAATAATAATAGTAATAATAATAATAATAATAATAATAATAATAATAATAATTAATAATAATAATAATAATAATAATAATAATAATAATAATAATAATAATAATAATAATAATAATAATGATGATAATAATATTAGTAATAATAATAATAATAATAATAATAATAATAATAATAATAATAATAATAACAATAATAATAATAATAATATTATTATTATTATTATTATTATTATTATTATTATTATTATTATTATTATTATTATTATTATTATTGCTTTTAATATTGTTATTATCATTATTATGATGGTGATGCTTATAATATTATAAATATTGAATGATAATAATGATCATAATGATTATAAGGAAATACGAGTTATAATAATAATAATGAAATGATGATAATAATAATAATGGGGATGATGATGTTGATGTTGATGATGATGATGATTATGATGATCAATGATAATGATAGACCTAATAATAGAGATATTACTATTACTGTTACCATTACTAATGATAATAATCAGGATAATGATAATAATGATTACATTGATAATGATGATAACTGGAAAAATAAAAGTTATAGTAATAACTATTATGATAGTAAAAATATTAATCACTATAATAATAGTAAGAATACTAATCACAATAATGATAACAATAAAAGTGATAATGATAATGATTATGGAAATGATGATACTGATGATTATGATTAAGAATGATATATTCATTATCATTTTTATTATCATTGATATTATTACTACCCAAATATTATATTGTGTCATAAATGCTATTCTCTATTGTTACAATTTTCTATATATAAATAACTTTCTTTTTCAGTGCTTTATGAACAGTGTAACGCAGTGTCTCAGTAATACGAGGTGTTTGCTTGAATATTTGGTGAGGGATGGTTACTCGTCAGACATAAATACCACAATATCTACGATGAGAGGTGACCTTATTCGTGGTAAGTGGAGTCGCATTATTTGATAATTGAGGTGTTTATATATCTTTACACACACACACACACACACACACACACACACACACACACACACACACACACACACACACACACACACACACACACACACACACACACACACACACACACACACACACACACACACACACACACACACACACACACACACACATGTACAGATAGATAGATAGACAAAGACAGGGTGATAGGATGTAGAATATAATGGGAACTTTTCTAGTGTATTTTTTCATCTCATATCGTGGATTGCGTAAGAATGGTGGTATATTATTGATTAAACCCTAGAGATTGTTAAGCATTACCACTATGTAGAAGAATTGCCAGTCATTGTCAGATAAATCTAGAAGTATTGATAGTATAGTAGTAACAATACAGTTTGCATTAGTTCATGCATATAATAATCATCAGGGATAGAATTAATTTCTTATTTTAAGATTTTATTCTTTAGGCATTACTACACTGATATTATGGAAAGGCTTAATCACCCAGTGCATTGATTGGATTCCTTCTTCCCACAGCCTTCGCAAGCCTGTTATCAGACATGTGGAATGAGGGTGCAGACAGCAGTCGGGCCCTCAATACGGGACCATTTAAAGCGCAGCTCCAGAGGTTTGCCCCAGTGTTTTCAGGATACCAGCAACATGATGCACAGGAGTTCTTGCGTAAGCTACTTGAAGGTCTCCATGAAGATGTGAATCGTGTTACTGCCAAGCCTAAGCCCATAACAGAGGATATTGATGATGATCTTGAGTAAGTATTAATTTGTGACAAAGATTCTTGATTTAAATGAAAATGTCTGTGATACATTTGAGTGACTATAAGGTCCCACTAATCAAGAGAGTATGGATGTTAATTAATTTTCTTATGTGCTTTAGTAAACTAACATATTATTTGGCACTTGAAAGAGAAATTTATTGTTAAATGAGAGGGAACCATGGCTTAATAATTATTATGTCTTTGCAGTGACAACCAAAAGGCAATGGAGTCTTGGAAACGATATTTGCGCTATGACGACAGCAAGATTGTAGATATGTTTGTGGGGCAGTTGAAGTCATCCCTACAGTGTTCAGTTTGTGGTCATTGTTCTGTGACGTTTGATCCGTTCTGGGATCTTAGTCTGCCTATCCCTAGTAAATCAGGTCAGGTGAGGATATCGCAGTGTTTGGATCTCTTCACCAAAGAGGAGGTGCTCGATGGAGATGAAAGGCCGGTAAGTTACTTAGAAGTTTTATGCGACTTTCTGCATAGTGGTCTTTATTAATGGAATAAAAGGAATATACATATTTGGATATTTATTTGATTTTTTTGCAATTTTTGGATATCTTATAGTATATGGATAACAGTTAGAGGTATGATTTTTTAATTTTTTAAATATAATTACTGTATATGTAAATGCATTATATACCAACACTTTTTTCCCCATTTCAGACATGTTCCAAATGCAAAGAGAGAAGAAAAATGACAAAGTCTTTCAGCATACAGAAGTTCCCCAAAGTTCTTGTATTACGTATCCTTTTACGCAAATGGTGTACAAACTTTGTATTCATTTATCTATTACATATCTACTTGGCGTACAGATATTCATGCAAATTAATCTTGAATAAATTTCTGGGTTGTGGTTTCTTTATTCATGCCGTGAAGGAATAATTTTATAGCTTTCTTTCTTTTTTTTTGTATCATTGTTTGAACTTGTATAATTTCGTAAAAAGGAATGCTGACACTGACATTGCTAGTAGCTTAAGGGAAATAGAGCTAATATATAAGATATAAGAGATTGCAGATAAACCCTTTCATACTGATTATCTTGGCTAAATCTTGACAGGTAACTTTTATAGAATATTTATCAGAAAAGGGAAATAAGTTTAATTAATCTTTTATGATGATGCAGTTTATTGCAAGCATCATGTTTAGGGAGAGTAATTTCAGATGCAGTCCATTTTGATATAAAAAACCTTACTGTTCTTTATCATTCAACCTTTGAGGCAGCTTTGCAATTTTGACGGTATCAGAGTGCATATAGTTCAGTGCTAATTATGATACTGATTATAGTGCTAATTATGTTACTGATTACAGAAGATTTACAGTATGTTCAAAGTAGGTTTTACCTATTTACATCTTTTTATAGGGAAAATCTCATGAATTATTCAGGTAGGAAATTTGAGTGAAGTTGTGTTTCGCTATGTAATTATAGTAAAAATACCTAGGGCAAAAGATGAAAGATCAGTGTAATAATTGAACCTCAATCTCTTTTCTAGAGCCAAATACACATCATACAGACCTCACTGTTCATATACAAAACACACCCTTCAACATTTCATCTTTCGTTCTGGTCCTTAACTAAAGCCAACAGATCTGAAACGCTTTTCCCCCTTGGAACGGTGGCGAGGCAAGTTGTCGTGCACCGTAGAATTCCCACTTGAAGGACTGACCCTCTCCAAGTATGCATCCAACTCAAGCACCTCGCCGTTGTACAACCTGATAGGAGTCGCCAACCACTCAGGGACTACATACTCAGGCCATTACACAGCCTACTGCAAACATCCTTATTCAGGCTCCTGGCATGAATATAATGACTCAAGGTAATGTTTGTTTATATTTTTTTTTTCATAGTTTTATTTCTTGGCAGATAAGAGTATTTTAGTTTTATTTCAAGGTAGATTTAGTGGTATATTAATTTCTGTAACAAGGTGGATTGAATTAATATATACTGAATATTTGCAAATGAAGCTACCTGATAGCAGAGTGAACATGCAAGATTAATAAACATATATTACCAATAAATGTCGACATCATGTTTATAATTGTCTTAACATTCCAGAGTGTCCAATATTTCCACCGGGAGAATATGCAGTCCTGAGGCATATGTGCTCTTCTATGAAATATCATCTTCATCGTCTAAGCTATAGCATGTGTGATTTCACCTATGGAGATTGAGTGAAGATTTGGTAGATTAATGTTAATAGGAATTTTAGAAAATGTGTCCATTTGTATGCTCAAATGTGAGATTGGGGTGTGAATATGTGTGTGTGTGTGTGCATGTTTAAGCATAGGAAAAGCAAAAACAAAAAACAGATGTATCAAAAGAATGGTATTGCACCTTGAACTACTACTGTTGTCCTACCAAAGTGCACAAAGAATAATATCCATTCACTTTGAGAAGGAATAAAGGAAAAAAAAAATAGTACGAGTGTCTCAAAGTTTCAGAACAGATGCTTTGTAGTACTGCAAATTATTCAGTATCAGTGCATTAAGCTGTGCACCTCATGACAGCCGCTGCATTTGTCTTTGCAGTTGAAAACTATTGTACTCTACGTGATTCATTCCTCTTTGTTTATTCCCCCAAAACGTCTAAATTTTTCACAAAATTTTTGTGTCTTGATTTTTTTTTTCTATCTTTGATTTTATTTTAAAATTTTCAAGTCATTTAAGAGAAATAATTTGAGTAGACTGTCAGTTGTCCATTGCTTACAGTACTCAGAGATAGACATTATTAGATTGAAATATTTTTAAAGAGATGCCAGCAGTGAATTAGCATCCTGTTTAAATTGATGAAAGTCAGTTGAGGCATTAGATTATATACAGTATTCTATGAAGAAGAAATAATAATGCTCATGTGATTTAGCATTGTGGCAGTAGACATTTTTGAACTGCATACCACAATACTGTGCTAAGATTGTAGGCTTATCTGTGTAACTATGTACATATTTATGTATAGAGACACAGACTTGCAAATGTATATTTTATATTAAATATATATTGTAAATATGTTACAAATTAAATAAGATTTGTAAAGATTCAGATGTAGTTATATATATTGAAGGTAATAAATTGTTATCTGAAAGACAGATCATGTTATCTATATTTCTCAAAGTTTCGGCTGTATAGTAATGATGGTCTAGTCAAATAATATCTTACTGTTGCAAGATATGCTGCGTAAAGATGCTGCACTTAAGATTTGATGCCGCCATTCTCAACTAGAAAGATTGTTTACGGTTCTTGTAATAAAACCGGCAGTACGAAGTAGACTGGGTGTTACTGTCTATGCGACGAGGGCAATACTGTTATCAAAAGCTGACTTGTGGTAAATTGTGTGACTGAGTCAGATGATTTACATAGTACTAGAAATGGGAGAGTATTGTATTTTAGTGACATCAAAATCAGTGCTGTAGTAATAGATTTCAGAGCATTTAGACGAGTATTCCAGTTGCAGAAGGATATTTCAAGTTCACCACTACAGAAAATATTTTGAACTGAATTACCACACTAAATCTCCCAATCATATTTATCTTTTAAAAGTTGATTGTTAGATTATAATTTACATTTAAATAGTATATAATGTTTTCTGTAGCTTAATGTCATTTTCTATCTTGTGTACTTGCAATTATGTTTGTGTTTCTGTGGACTAAGCTTTTTTTCATCTCTCTTTTTTTTCTTTCTTTGGTTAGCCTCATAAATCCCTTCACTGCAACCACTCCCCTGGTACTATATGTTTGAAGGTATACAGTATGTATATGTAAGAGGTATGTTTAAGCCCGAGCATTTTGGCTTGAACTTTTGAGTTGAATATTTGAGTGATGACTGACGCTTCACTCTCTGGGATGAGCAAGGCACTGCGGGGCAAATGTAGTTTGTCAACCATAGGCTATGATACCTGCTGATCACAGAACTGTGAAGTAGAAAAGATATTTTAATTTTTCTTGGCCATATTTTGAAGTAGACAAAGAAAAATGCCAAATGGGGTGTCTTTTTCTTCTGTACGATTGAGAAAGAAATTACCCTGCTCACATTTTTTGAAGTCTGTTTAAATGAATCATTTATTTCTTCTTTTTTTTGTATCCCCATTATGCATTTTTTGCATCATTGATCACTGATGTGGTTCATTAAAAATTCTATCAATTCTAGCATTAAGGTTTGAGTATGTTTTGAAATAAACTATAAATGAGCTGTGCTGTGATACATATGTGTCATTTAGCTACTATGTAGCTGTAATGTTATGGAGTCAATATTTTCACAGTTCATGTATTGTTTATTACATGTGAATATTTTTGGTAAATGGAACTTTAGAATCAGCAAAGATCAGAGTGTTTTAATTACCAACAGTTTAAAAAAGAAGCTATTTGTGGATGTGGCAGTTTAAGGTGTTTATCTGCATGACCACTATAGGATATGAGTATCATGGGGTTGAGGTAACTGTAGATAACACACATAATGCACAGGGCTTCCTATCTTGCCACAGTAAACACAAAGATTCAGCCTTATCCAATTTGTGACATGAGAAAAAGTGCACGGCAACCATCTTCAATCCTTAAGCTTGGAATAGTAAAAACTGAGATCCCTTGGAGTATGTCTCGGCGAGCTGCTATTCTGATGTAGTGGCTTAGTTGAAGGCTGCTTACCACTCATACCTATCACAATGTTCTATTATCACTGCACTGGGGAAGTTCCTAGAAAATAGTATGTCACCTAATGGTATAATATATGAGAAAATAAATATTTATAAGGAGTGCCTCTTATTTTTCATAACCTTGAACCACCCTTAAAATGAAAAATAATAACTGTGAATCCTTGAATGCTTGTTAAATAAATATAACTAAAAAAATAATCAAGTAAAGACAAGAAATGACGGACTTTAACATTACCTGCAGGACCATATGCACTTGCTCAGCAAATAACAGTCAACATAAAAGCATCACATTTAGTTCCTTATACTTTAAAGTTCCTGAAATATACATAATAAAAGTAATAGGGTTGTTAACTTGTCCAACTTGCATTCACTCTACCATCTTTCCCAAACTTTACGTCTTTCTTTGGTATTTACTCTTAACAGATAATTCCTGCATGAATGATAAGCATGTTATGTAAAAAAAAAAAAGAATTTAACAGTACATAGATTCATACAATCAAACACACACTCTGTTCAGCTGTTGTGCTGGGCAGGAAGGCCTCACCTGATTTGGAAGTAAAATATGGAGTCTCTATATGCACAGGTGCACAGGAGTCAGACGTGTAATGGTGTGATTTCTAGTGCAATAAAGCTAGGTCACAGTATGTGTAGGTGAACAAGAAAGCACCAAATTCCTCTCAGGTGCTTCCCTCTTGTGCACTGAGCCAGCCAAGTCCATCAGTCCTTATATAAACTTGAGGAGAAGTGATGTAAATGGTGGGGGGAGGGGGAATTAAAGCTACAATGTGAAGAAGTGATGAGCTGTTCTTCAGATAAGTGACTCTATTCAAAACTCTACATTCTAAGTTATCATGTTTCCGTGTCAATTATACTTGCTCAAAATCAAGTGTCTGATAATGAATTTCTGCCAGACCAGGTGCCCTACTCATGTGTAGCTGAGAATGTCTTGAATACAATTGGATATACTTAACAGACTGGAACTAGGATGGCAGTATGAGGGTGTAATTTGAGCAGATGTGTGTTGTAAATGTACAGGTACAGGCACTATGAATATCATACATAATTATAGTAAGAATGATCCATTCTCTCTTAATAATCAAAGTGATATTGGGAAGTGTCATAATACTTTGAATCTCAAAAAAACATTGATTACATATTCATAAAAATGCAATGTATTTCTATGAAAGATATTAGTGAAATGACAGCAGCATTACATTAAAAAATGTCTCCCACAAAGAGGAAAGTAATGATGGGAAGAAACTAAACTAAAAAGTTCTTCTGGTCTTGTTTATCACCTTGTTCTATGACAATCTGGTTTTATGTCATGGGCCTTCACAAAGACTTGGATGGTACACCTTCTAGATGTCACTCCTAATCTTAGACTAAGATTAGTGGGTACTGGTCCCCACTCATTTGGAAACCCTCCTGGTTCCCAGCAACGTGAAATGCCACTGCAGTATGGCAGTCCCCTTTAGCAACTTCTATCATTACATAGACCAATTAATTTAGCTATGATAAACAACAACAACAACAACATTAACAACAACAACAGAATACCTTTAAAAAGTAATATTAAACTGAAAGGGAAATATTCAAAAGATCTTTCAAGATGGCAGAGTTAATTTGACAAAGAACAAAGTTACCTACTTGATGAACAAACCTCTTCCTATCTCATACTTCAAAATACTTGGTACATGAAAACATTAACCATTATGAAATGAAAATGAGGTAAAGTATCCAGTTCATGAAAAAGATAATCAAAATCCTGTGATAAAAGAGGGTAAGACACCAATTCCATGATATTAGAAATGAGGACTGCCTCTGACCATGATCCAAATACACTGTACTGTTGCCTGTCTATTAACCAGGCTACCATACTGTTCTTTCATGCACACTTACACTCACACTCACACTCACACTCACACACACACACACACACAAAACACCAAAAAATATAAAGAAATCTAAAGTTTTAAATTT
The DNA here is from genome assembly GCF_042767895.1 of Penaeus vannamei. Taxonomy (NCBI): domain Eukaryota; kingdom Metazoa; phylum Arthropoda; class Malacostraca; order Decapoda; family Penaeidae; genus Penaeus; species Penaeus vannamei. The sequence goes on along the minus strand of NC_091569.1, from coordinate 37,859,762 downwards.
GCCAATAATACATTTCCCAGAGGTTCACTTACAGTAAAAAAAATTGAAGTAAAAAAACAAATATAGTATTATTCGAACTTAGGATCTCCAATTCCCCATTCCATTTAAAGATAAAACATCTGGGGATATTCTTTTCACGTCTTTTCTGTATTTGTTGAGTGAAGCTGGATGATGCACACCTTGGCCTTTTTGTGTTGAAAAAAAGAAGAGAAATAAATGAATAACAAAAAAGTACACCAACAGAATAAATTAAATCAATGGGGTGCTTTTCCCTCTTTATAATTCTGTAATCAATTTGCATATGTCAAATAACATCACATAATTACTGAAACTCATGAAAATGGAAAAGAAACATGGTTTTATGGCAAGAAAATAATGCATACTGCACAAAATCATTATCATCACCATTAACATAATAATAAAGAATATATGCAATAAGAAGAATGAAAATTCATAACAAAATAGAGGTCACCCACTCAAAATGTTGCCAACTGAGTTTAATCTGGCAGTTCATACATTGGCAATACTGCAAAGTAGAGTTCGGAGTAGAGGAGATGTTGCTTAAAAATCCACCTTCAAAATATCAGGTAAAAGGAAATAAAACCTAAAACAATACACCTCAATTATGAATAAAAGGTGGTATGACAAAGTACCCATATGTAACAAAAATAAAAGATGAACCTTATTTATTGTAACAAACATAAAAAACAGGTATGAAAGAGAATGGATATACAAGAGATGTATTGAAATATATCTTCCTCAGACATATATATCTGATGACGATATATTTGAAACTGGTAAAATACATCTCGTATTGTGAAGAAGTTTACAAAATATCTTCATCAGACATTCCACCGACGATAAATTTGAAACCAGTTAAATAATCTTTTGTATTGCGGAGATATCCATTCTCATTCACACCTTCTCGATGTAAAAATAAAACAGCTGCTAATTCTCACAGTATATTTAATTTCAAGACTTTCAAATGAATGTCTCACAAATCACAACACTGCTATTACAAATAATCTCCATACAAAAAGGGGGAATCTATTGAAATTACCCATTACACATATAATAATGAATTACGTGTTACTCATAGCTAACATAGTGTTTACTTCCCATATAATCTTCCGCAGCTGTTCTATGATCTCCTTCATGTAACGAGCCTTTAGGTAGAGTTGCTGAAAATGAAGAAAAAATAATATATTTGTAAATTTTTTGGTGAAACATGATATATTATGGAAAATGAAATGAATGATCTTTAAACAAAATGATAATAATAAGATGATGATGAAGGAAAAAAGAAAAGAAAAAATCTTTCTTATCACTATTTGGCATGAGATTATACCTCTTCTTAAAACTTTACCTGGAACTGCTTTTAAAATACTTTTTCATACAGAGATGAACTAAAATTCATATCATGGGGACTGTCTACCTTTGCAACTTTGAAATCTTCCACTTATTGCCAGCTAAAACAGTGAAAGGTCTAAATTCTAGGGCACGTGCGAACATATCAGTGTGCACCATATGAGGAACTCGTGTGCTTCTTTTCAAGCCAAATAGGCACTGCTAAAATCATTGTTTGTGTTTAAATAGATAAGAATGATAATGTCAAGCCTCAATGTTCTTTTTGGCCTAAATGGCCATCACAAAACCAAATTCACATAGAAGGGTAGTAAACTGTGACTGAACTCAGATAAAGATGACATGACCCACATATCCCCAGTAGGAATACCATTCTTGGCAATGGGTGTGTATTGAACTTCACAAAATATATTCATAAATGTTGGATAGGCATGAAAATTGTCATTGTACACTAGAACTGTGGATTTACCAAACTGATCAGTGGTCTAACTTCAAAGATGGGTCAACCTACAGCTTTATGTCTGTTATAGAGTCATTTAGGATGTTTACAAATAAATCTCTTTGGTATATATAAAATCATGCTAACTGAATTTTAATGACAGTAAAAATTTCTGAGAGAATAATAAAAACATTTCAGAGAAGTATGTTCTTAAAACTGGATTTTTGTCAGTTTGGATACTTTTATTAGCCTCTCGATGTAGGAATAACAGCAATCTGTACCCTTCAAAGGAAAGAAATTAAAAAAAAAAGGAAAGAAAGAAAGAAAACATCAATATTTACCTCCTTGAGTTCTCGAGATTCCTCCACAAGGTGACGGTAATTCTCACTGATCTTCTTTTGGTCTGGCTTGGTGTCTCCTTCTTCCTTGTATGGTATAAGGCTCTGAAAGTAACCAACACAAATTAGAGAAAAAGTGTTGATTAAAACTCTTTACTTTTGCATTCACTTATTCCACACTAAGTGCAATATTGCTTCAGATGTTTGCAAATAAGGCGTAAGAGACACAAGAGCTCACCTCAATATGCGTGTATTCCATCCCAGCACAATCGTCGTTCACTCTGGTGTAGATTGCCCTTAGGGTTTTGAACTGCCTTTGGATTGTTATGAGGTACTCTTGAATACGCATCTTCTTATCCTGACTCTGCTGCGTACCTGCTTGTGTTCCATTAGGGAGCTGGAAGTGTTGAGGTACATTGTATCATTTTGTGCGTATAAGTGATCTACAAAATCTAATGCAAACACTTCAAGCCTTCACTGGTGGACACCCTTTTAACATGTCAAGGTGATTTTGATGTTTTTACCTAGCATTAAGGGAATAGCCATTTGTTCTTGTCAAAACTGTCACAATCTGTATTGTGGTCCCCTGTGACAAGGGTGTTGAAGCTCTTGTAAAGTGGCATCTACAAAATGAATAAATTATCAAGCAGGATATAATTCTAATGAATTTTTAAAATGGTATGTCATTACATTTAGTATTGTTGCAATACATCAACCTTATGATTACATTCTAAACAGGCAAATATTACTTTAAAAATAGCTACTATAAATGCTGGTTTAGCCTTCTTGATAATCTGATATTCCATGGATTATTTCCATAATGGTCCATATATGATACAGCTATGGAACCCTACCTGGAGTTTTTTTCTTTTCTTTTTTTGAACAGCTACACATATTCCTAATAATATCACAATGCCTTACTCCTTCCAAAATGCCAATGACATTATAATCTTTTTATATGAGACCTTTTAGTCATGGACTTCTCAAAATAAATACCTGTAACACACACAATAATAGCAAGTCTAACACTATTTTCAGAACTTAATACGTGATTGCATTCACTACAAATCTTCATAACACGTTTGAGGTCACCCTTTTTCTAGATGAACCACCATAATTACCGGCATCGTCTTTAGAAGGGAAAACACTTCACTGGTTCTAACAACGATCTCTTGTACAGTCTCACAACCAGCTTTGCAGAGGAAAGCAGTATTTCTCTGTGGATGCTGCTGCTGTTGCTGCTGTGAATCACTGCTACCTGGTTGAATGGTCTGACCACCTGATAAAGAAATAGAGGAATACTAAGAATCTGTTGCTATAACTGCACTGATCACACATACATACATACACACATACAGATAGACAGATAAATAGACAAAGATAGGGTGATAGGTTGTAGAGTATAATGGGAACTTTTCTAGTGCGTTTCTTTTTCTCACATTGTGGATTCAGTAAGAATGATGGTATATTATGGATTAAACCCTAGAGATTGTTTAGCATTACCATACCAGTCATTATATAAATCTAGAAATATTGATAGTACAGTAGTAGCAATACAGTCTGCATTAGTTCATGCTTATGATAATTATCAGTGATAGTATATTAAGATTAAGAATAAAGCCTTACACTTGGTGAGTTCACATTTGTTAACCTCTATCAACTGCTACCCTGTAATACATTTTGCAATACGCATCCATATCAACCCCACAACTGAATCTCATACAGTCTCTTCATCTTCTAAATGATGTCAGAGAAAATTAAGTGAGTTAACATGTAGCAGTTTTGTGTGTTGATAAGCAATAAATCAACTCTTTAATCCCAAAATCTGATAATGTGTCTAGCAAAGTCCTGTCATGGCTCCAATGGGAAGGGCTATACATGACCAGAAGATTATAAGAAACCTTACCGTTGTTCTCCTTTAGTTCACATGCCAGACTACATACATACACATACACATATTGTCTAGATACTATACCCGTGTGAGATCCTGGGTTCATCTGTCCCGTGTAGGGGCTCCTCATCATGCCCGTTGATCCTCCACTCATAGCCATGTCTGCAAGCAAAAATGTACTAATCAGTAAAATAATAAAGCATTAAGTATCAATATCTGATAGAACGCTACTGTGGTAACTGATTTTCAGAACGTTCTTATCAAGACTATCAGCAAGACACGTCTAAACTGATAGATATTCCTTCATTTTTGTGTATGTAAGTCTGTATATTGAGTATTCATAGGGTCGGGCCTCACACAATTTTAACAAACTGGCTGTATATATCTACTCTACCTATTATTCTATGCCCTAAAGAGTATTCCTAAAATAAATATGATAAGAGTTATGATAAAGTAAAGCCCTTCCATATAGTGTATATTTGAGTAAGAAAGAAATGAAAATATGGAGATTTCTCGTCAAATGAAAAAACATACCAAGTTCTATTTTGCCAGAATATATATGGTGGGAATTTGCTGAATATCTAGTACTATACAAAGATCTGAAACAATAATAATACTTATATTTATACCATATATATATATATACATATATATATATATGTATAATATATATACATATATAATATATATATATAATATATATATAATATGTATATAATATATATATATATAAATATATATATATATATATATATATATATATATATATATATATATATATATACATATATATATATATATATATATATATATATATATATATATATATATATATATATATATATATATATATATATATATAAAAAACTTTATCTATAAAATCACATATATGAAGAGAAAAATGTATCAGTACTACATCTACAGTTACTCAAGCATTTGCTGTAGTCTTTGTTTCTGTCCGCACTTTAGTAACCTTCAACCACATACGTTCTGAACAGACTAAATTTGGCAATATCCAAATAAAGGAAAGGTCTATCTTGCCGGAATATATGTGGTGGAGGTTTGCTGGCCTAAACGACTCCTTGTAATGAACTGAAAATGAATGTAACATTTAGAACTTGTAAAGACTGCTTATTAATGTTGTAACTGTGTTTCCTTTTCCGACAGAAACCCAAATGAAACATGGAACCCTAAAAATAACCTGAATCAAAGCACAATGAACCAAAATGACTGTACTCAAACTTCTAATTGTTCAATATTGATGCTCTGTTATGTTTCTGAGCTGACAGTATTATTGTTTTTACTTTTCTCTTTTTTTCTAAGAATAAACACACACACACACACACACACACACACACACACACACACACAAGCCTAAATTACAACATAGCTAATGGAAAACCACAAAAACCCTGTTTACTAAATAATGTCTGCTGAAACAGGTCTATACTTTCTATGCTTCTGAGTTCTCCAATGTTATGTCTGGCAATGTCATGGTGATCGCAGATTGTTTAGAAATGTCATATGACACACAAATACATTTTGATGTGATAAGCGCCAATTTTGTATCCTATGTCTCACAAACTGTGATTGAGAATCAGGTTTCTTTCAATTTATTCTGCTTCAAATCACTCGAGAAATCAGTCTTCAAAACCTCTTTCACAATTATTCATTTTTTCTTATATCACTGTGCTCTTCTTCTTCTTCTTTTATCTTTTATAGGGTTTTAGACATTTTATCATCATGCTCATATTAGCAATTTCTCTTCAAGATAAAATACCCTAGCTTAGACCTTGCCTTCGGTAACTGTAGCATTCAGCCTTGATCTTTAGTTACGCACGGCTTCATAATATACGACATGTACGTCACTGAAAAAGTTTTCAATACCACCAGCATGTAAACTATATAACATGGTTGGGTAAATCATGTACCTTCTTTATTTTCAGTTAGTGCAATAAATGCTGTGGTAATTTTTCATCATACCTTCACAAAACCAATTGTGACAATTTTAGTATCGATGGAGTCCTCTCACATTTAGTACACATATATATGGAAATTATGGCATGGAACATCCCCATTTAGTACACACATAAGTGGAAATTATGCCATGGAACACCCTCAGACCCTCATATTCTTGGCCTTGACAGTAGGGGCAGGTATGAAAGGTAACAGGGAAACTGCAGTGTAAAATGTAAATAATGTACACGGAGCTGGACTCTATATTGAAAAACATAATATCCTTCACGTATTCAAGGCAGAATATAGCATTGGATAGACTCGGTATCGGATACTCCCACATTCGTAAGGTCTACTCTCCCATGAATGCGTGGAGGATTCTTTATCTCCCATTGTGGCAATTGAGGGGCAGCAGTCCCATACGAGAGGGGTTGCTAGGGGCATTAAACAACATAGTGCCTGATTCCATGTTTA